>NC_043714.1:4836924-4899307 GCF_006229205.1 Suricata suricatta
GATCATATGCCATTCAAAGAAATTGTCTATTAAGTGGTGGTTTTCCAGAGAAGTTGCCTCCTACTTAAAAGAATCGATTTTTAAGTCATTCATTGCAGGAAGGCACCATCAAATATTTATTGTGTGAATAATATCTGGATAATTACACCTTTGCAAAAATTACATGTTTGTATTAGATTTTTCATTTATTATTCCTTGGCTTACAGAGAGATCTGAGCTAGCTCTTTGATAAAGAGGCTTGCTGCACTCTGCATGTGACTATTAGCCAATTTTAAGAAAATAAGGTTAATTTCATATGCTCTTTTGGTGCCCCAATTATTAAAGCAATTGCCACTTTTATAACCGGTACTCATAGATGTCAAGTATGAGAGGAAATAGAGTATCATAAACTTGATTACCAATAATTGAAACACCACACTTACTTTAGCAAGATAATTATTGCGGTTTTCAGTGGGACCATACTCTGACAATTGTGAGGTTTTTGCCTAGTCTCACCTTCTGCCACTAGGAAACATGTCCAGGCATATTTTAGAGGAGCAGATAGTCAGTAATGCGTGTTTCCTAACTAGATCACTCAAAATCTAAATGCTTGTTCACTTATTTATTTCCTTATTATACTTGGGTATTGTGGCTAGCTCTCTAAATTACCTTCCTTTAAGGCATCGCTTACCCACATTGTTTCGGTGGCTAGTAGGTGAACAATTGTTTCCTGACCCTCTCTAGCAACTGGTGTTGAGACTCTGTTGTACCTAACATACTTTGGAATGTATATTTCGCGACTTTTGGTAAATTGGTCCTCGGGTATCATAAGGAATGAAAGGAATACGATCTTAGCCCGAAAAATATCTTGGCGTGAAGGTATCTTTCAATTGTGATTTATCCTTGTAAACAGGATATTTTGTCATTATGAGTGGTAAAATAATTTTATTCAAGTATCATGTCTAAATTAAAAGAAAGTTTTAGTAGAACCATTTGAATATGTCTGTGAACCCTAGCTTGGGAAACACTGGCTTCTAATGTATGTTTTAAGGATCATAAAGTACACATCTCAATAAATAAATGGCTGTTGTTTGGACTGTGTCCAACACTAATTGTTATCAATATGAAGTTTGATGCAGCGAAACTGAATTTCTAAGGCCATGTTCCATTGATTCTGAGTCACAACTGCTATTAGATCATCTTCTTAAGTAATCAATACTTACCAGTAAAACATTACTAATACATCACTAAGAGGATTGAGCCACTAATGCAAAGTATAAATGCAGAGTGATTTTACTAAAGTATATCATAACTCACTCGTCCTATTTGTTAATATATGTGAATATGGGGGTAATGTGTTAATTCTAACACAGGTGAAGAAGACACACTAAAATCTGTACCCTGTGCTTACATAACGGAGGTGCAAGTAGGCACACAGTGAAGGTGGGGATCCATCCACCGCGCAGACAATGGTGGCACCTTCCAAGCAGCATGCACATAACACCTTTAAACCTCACAAGCATGCTGTAAACTGTGGAGACAACAACACTCCCCATTTTCATTGGACAGAAGGAGACAGCGATTCATGGACAAGGTCACTGGTCCAAGGTCAGAGCCGATACTTGGCAGAGGCAGGACTTGAGGTGGGCGGTCTGCTCCAGACTTCACGTTCCCACCTGGCAGCTGAAACTATGTTAGTTTCATTCTGCGTTAACGTATTTACCAAACAGAATTATCTAAACCAAATCAAATGTCACCAGCTTTGCCCGTGAGGAGGCTTCTTTCCCTGATGTGTTTTAGGATGGTACTTGAGAGATTGTTATTAATTTGGCTTTCCTGTCTATAGACTGTACATTTGCCTCTCTGCAAAATTAGCAATTAGTTCCTTGGCTTGGCTGAAAGCATTTTTACATAACTGCTAAGATAATAAACAACTCCTACTTTTCCATAAGCAGGGTTCTCTGTTGGAATGCAACAGCCACAGCAAGGCCGAAATGTTGAATGGCCAGCGAGCGCTCATCTAAGAAGCAGGCTGGGCCAGTGAGACCCCCCCCTCCAACATCCTGCAGGGAGGCTCTGGGTGGCCGTTGTGCCCGAGCCCTGCACCCGCCGGGGCACACGAGCCCCTTCCGCTGAGCGCCAGCCTGCTTGCCAGGCCGCGGGCCCATCGCATGGGACACAAGCTGCACGTGAGTTGTTTCCATTACACGTGTTCCTGCGCTGAAGAGGCTGATAAGGCCCACGTTTACTTACAGCGTGACTTCCTGGTTTCAGGCACTGGCTCAAAACTTCAGTCTTCAATACAGGTTAGGTTAAAAATTGTTCAGGGGCTCCCAGGTGGCTAGTTGGTTAAGCATGTAAATCTTGATTTTCATTCAGGCCATGATCTCCCAAGTTCGTGTGGGATCAAGCCCTGCATCTGGCTCTGTGCCGACAGTGTAAGGCCTGCTTGGGATTTTCTCTCTCCCTCTCTCTCTCTCTGCCCATCCTCTGCTTATGGGCATGCTCTCTTTCTTTCTCTCTGAAAGAAAGAAAGAAGAAAGAGAGGGAGAGAGGAAGGAAGGAAGGAAGGAAGGAAGCAAGGAAGCAAGGAAGCAAGGAAGGAAGGAAAAGAAAATAAAAAGAGAAAGAAAGAAAGAAAAAGAAATTTAAAAACAAGCAAATAAAAACAAGTAAAAATTGTTCGTTAATGGTGTAGGGCATGTAGAAAACAGGTATTTCTTCAGTGTTGTCATTACTAGAATGTTCACCTACAGCTCTCTTCAGTGAAACAGGAGGAAGAAGCAGAGGCTTTGGTGATGTCGAATGTGAAGAGTAACTAGGATTTTCGAGATGCGTTTCTGGGTTGCTGCCCAGCGCCGCTGTGAACTACAGCAGACCGCCTTTGTTTTCTAGATCCGTTCCTCTGGGAGGCGGCAGTCAGCGGCAAATGCGAATTCCGTGAGACGACCAGGCTGGAAGGGAAGTCTGGGACTAAATTCCCCCATACAGAAAGCAACGAGGGGTCTAAGTCTGGCTCACCAGAGTGCTGGGCGCGCCGGTGGACACGCAGGAGTGTGGATCCGCGGAGTTCCGTAGATGGCCCCTCAGGGCTAGCCTTTGAAGTGTTGATTCTGGATCAAAGGCTGTGGTCCAAAACCCTTCAAGGCAACCTAACAATTTGTACAGCACAGATTTATCCAAAGTTGGCAAGATTGCCAAAAGACTGTTGAATTTGGTAAGACACCTAAGTGTGCATTTTACTATCCAAATTCAGGTTCAGGGCTCTGAGAATGCCCACAGGGGTCATGCGTGACTGTGTAGCTCTCCTGCTGCAAACCGGGTGGCACGGAGCATCGCCAGTGTGGGGGAGACTGCAGAGATTAGAAGGGGCAAAGAGAAGAGAATGATAGGTCAAGGGCAGACGTGAATCTGTATGTAATAAATCATGATTACCAAAGGTTTTTCAGTGACAAACAAATAAAACTAAACATTTGGATAAAGCAATTGCAATGCTACTGAAAAGTTGAATTTCTCCTGGAAGGGAAATGAAAACCCACTAGGACGTCAGTGGAATTAAACTATAAACGAACCACTGGAGTAAGTCATCTGTGATTTAGGTCCTGGAGAAGCCACATTTTTATGGCTTTGAGTTTTGATACATCCTTTTCAAAAGTTAAATACAAAACAGATTCCAATTTGTCTAGAGAATTTCATGGCATCTTTTGAAGTAATTTGGACCCATTCATCGATTGATCTTAGTACATTTCTCATTAATTTGCATTTATTTTTAGTTGTATAAAATAGTAAGCTTTTATCATATTTGTAGAAACAACATTTCCTGGCAAGCTATTAACCATTTTTTTTGGTTATTACATTCACCAAAGGTGTTGGGGCCCAGCAGGCCAAAAAATCTCCCGCATAGCGACCCTTGATGGCTAGGCCTAGGCCTCCGGGGCACAGGAGAATCTATATAAGTGACTATTCAGGGCTCTGCCTCCGGGGCGCAGGAGAACTATTTGGGAAGTTGTGGAACAAGTCGAGAGACTGTGAAGCAACATTTGGCCTCCTGGGCCGCACATGTGGCTTCTGTTCATCCTGTCTATGATTTTCTCATTTCTTTGCAAAGAGGCATACACTCTTAGGCTTTGAATCAACTTGGGTCAGTTCTTGATGCCAGCCTTCCCCTTACTTTGCTTTCTAGCTCTTTGTCTGCTGTTGGGAGTAAATGCAATCCTCTGCCAGAAATTTTGCCTATTAATGGATAAGCATCTTGCCCATGCATAGCTGATGAGGGCCCTTAAGGAATGTAAATCTCCTCATAGAATTCTGCAGGCTCATCTTGTGCTTGGAGCCAGACTATTATTATGGAATCCCTCTCCTGCAATGACTTGATAATTCCTGTTATTTACACCTGTCCTGTTAAGCATGACCCTTTCTGGAGCATGTCTTCACTTCAAAGACCTTGAACTATTTAACCATTAAAGAAATCATGTAACCACCCATGGTATAGAAGACCCTGGCCATCTAAGTAGAGTGTGGCTTTACCAACCACCATGCCCGTTGTCTGTCTTCTTTCTTATAGATATTGCGCCGACACCAACCCCCTACTCGGGACCTTTCGACGGGGGTGTGTGGGCTGGTCCCCCACACAAAGGTATTTTGTTTCATTAGTGTGTGGGCAAATATACCTTTTTTTTAGGGTGGTGGCAAGTATTTAACTCCATCACTCTTCTTGTTTTTAAGTGGTGTCTATAGTTTTTTTTAATTTTTTAACATTTATTTATTTGAGAGACAGAGCATGCACAGGGGAGGGGCAGAGAGAGAGGGAGACACAGAATCTAAAGCCGGCTCCAGGCTCCGAGCTGTCAGCATGGATCTCAAATCAATGAATCATGAGATCATGACCTGATTCAAAGTCCGACACTTAGCCGACTGAACCACCTAGGCACCGTGTCTGTAACATCTAGATGTTATTTTGGGTGAGAAGCTAGGCTGATTTTTTTTTTAGGTAAGTGTCGCGGCCCGCCTTGACCATCTGAAAAGAGACCCGCGGCAAGGGAATGAGGAAGAAAGAGGAGACAGAAAGTCAGGGGACAGGAGGGACACTCAGAGCCATTGCACCCAAAGTGTCCTTCTTTATTAGCAGTTTGTAGCTTTTATACAATAACCACAGGAGCTACTGTTGAATAAGCAAAGCATAAAAATAGGCCAAGTTCCTTATTTTCCAGACCGTCCCCCTTGTGACCCTGCTTGCTAAAGCATACTTCCCTATGACCTCATGGAAGGATGAGAACTCTCAAGGGATAAGGAGGAGGAATTGTGGTAGACCCTTATTGTTAAAGGTCAGGGGCTGACCGGACCTTAGCATTTAACCCCATCAGGGGCACGTGTGCAGGGCGCATGGAAGAGTCCCAAGAGCTGTTGCTGTACTTGTGGGAGGGCGCGTCCCCTTGACAAGGAGGGGAGCTTCCCTCTAAGGAGCTATAGTTCGACCGGTCACTCCTCCTGGGCTGCCGCTTCCCACAGGTAAGGCTGCTGTCTTCTCTGCCTTCATTTCTGCCGTCTGATTTGGCTAACCTGGCCTCTTTCCTCTGCTGCTTTGTAGAGGGGATCTGTGGACCCGCGTTCCTCATTTCTAAGGCGATTTGGTTGAGGGCAGACCAAGGGGCTACTGGGCTTGTCCAGGGACCAGGAACGAGGTGCAGACCGAGGTGCAGACTGGGTGGGGTTTCACCTGGGCCTACCAGGTACCCAGACTATGACACGGGGAGCCCCCCTACAAGGCAAGAAGGTTGTGGGGGCCGGTTTAAAGATCCAAACTATATCACCCCACTCCTATTCATCTTTTACCATCATCAAAAATATGAAATTGTCCTATTTATGCATATGTCTACTAGGCTCAAGTTACATCATGTAATTTGATTTAACTTGAATTTCAAAGAAAGGCAGTTCATTTGTTCTGAGCACTGGACCTTTTCTTGTTGTTATGCATTGTAGCAATGCGCCTCTGTAGTAGAATACCGAAAGCTTGGCTTTCTCCATTTCTTCCTTCAAATGTTCCTGCTCTGCTGTATTTATCCTGTGAGCAGACATAAATGAATGGTTCTGTTGTCTACACCTGCATCAGGGTGCATTTAGGCTAGACGCAAAGAGCTCCAGAATGATGACAGAGGAATAAACTTGTCTTGAGCGTCGCTGCCAGGCACCATCCTTGCCTTTCTGGAACTCATAGCTTGGAGTGACAGGCAGAAAGACAGGATAATAAACGCAAGACAGGGGCGCCTGGTGGCTCAGTGGGTTAAGCGCCTGACTTTGACTCAGGTCATGATCTTGCAGTTGGTGAGTTTGAGCCCTGCATCCGGCTGTGTGCTGACAGCTTAGAACCTGGAGCCTGCTTCGGATTCTGTGTCTCCCTTGCTCTCCATGGGGCTGGAACTCATGAACCAAGAGATCATGACCTGAGCTGAAGTCAGACACTTAACCAACTGAGCCCCCCAGGTGCCCCTCCCTCTCTCTCCAGAGATACAACCACTTAATCCCACCCTGATGAAAACAGTGGCTCTTTCTAGCACCCAGGGCTCCCTTCTACAAAATTAACTTCTACTATCACGATTCATTTATCTATTCTTGAACTACAGAAATGGAATCATCTAGCACTTTATTACTAGTTTATTGGCCATTTGGTTTTCCTTTTTAATAAAGAATCCATTCAAGTATTTTGTTCATTTTTTAAATTGGCTTGTCTTTTTTTTTCTCTTATCTTTTTCTTTTTGATTTGCAGTTCTTTATATATTCTAGGTGCTGGTCCTTTTGTAACTGAACCAACACGGGTTTGCTCTCACTGCCTGGTGAGCCACAGATTCACCAGGTTGAGTTGTGGCACAAAATAAACTTTATTTGCAGCAAATGAGGAGATCATGGGGGAATAACTTCCAAAGCCGTGAGTCTGAGAGAGGGTGAGCGGGGACTTTTTTAGGGTTAGGATGCATAGTCAGAGGGGGGAGCTTTCTCATCATATGTACAGGCAGGCATAAAGTCACGCATATGCCATTAGGAAACACGCCTACCCATACCCTGCATGTGAATGCGGCAGAGCTACTGCTTGGGCAGGATCTTAGTATTATAATGAGGTAAAGGGGATTGTTGGTCCTTCCAAAGGTCACTCCACGGTCCGTCTATGCAGGCGTAGGTCAGGGGCTTAGCTCAACTGGTCTGGGTGGTCTGGGCTGGCTGGAGGTCCTATTAGGGTAGTTGCTGTCACCTGAAGGGGGGTTGGGGTTTCATTTGCCTGGGTTAAGAGGTAAGCCCTAAAGTGGTTAAGGAAAAATGTCAGACAAAGGTTGTGAGTACACGCAGTAAAGTGAGTTTTAGGATCTAAAGGTGGAGATTTGATGTCTGGCTGGTGACACTTTATTAGCTGTACGCATCGAAAATATCTCCTCCTGGTCTGTGACTCCCTTTTTTACGCTATTTGTAGAGTCTTCTGAGGAACAGTTAGTTTCAGGGGAATGTAACGTTTCAATCGTTTCATTGTATTTTGGGGAGGGTGTACCCATTTAAGAATTTTTTTGTCTTAGGGGAAAAAAAGAGCATTTTTCTGTCGTCTCTGAAAGTTTTAGGAGACCTTTCACATTTAATCTCATGATCCATTTCAAATATACTTCCTGTGCTTCAAGTACGTTTTGTGCACGGTATGCGGGCAAGGTCCAGGTTCATTTTATTTTCCGTCTGGTGCCTTTTACTAAGAAGACCATCCTGTCCCTACTGACTTGTAGTGGTACTTTTGTGGCAAGTCAAGTGACTGTATAATCATGAGTTTATTTCTGGAATGTTTTCTTTTCCATTTTATTCTGTGAGCAGAGCCCAGGACTGGATTTGTGAGGCTATAGATAGTAAGTTCCCAGCACGCTATTTTTAGGTTGAGACATGAATGCTTTTGCCTTGATATAGTTCTTTTGATTGTTTTCCCTGATGTGCTTCCCATCCCTTTATAAGGACAAAGATGGCAGTAAGCTCAAAGTCACGCCCTGATAATGGTGGCCCCGACAGTTTTTACTATGAGTTCTACTATGCCTACTTTTTCTAAGAGAAACAAATATGTAAAATAGTATGTTCCTTAACCCAATATTCAGAATAAAAGTAAAATTACAGGAATGCCTAAGGAGCCTTTATTTTGCATTATGCAGAATTCATTTTCTATGTTCCTGATTACATATGAACACCTACTAGAAACTTTCTACAAATGTTTTGGGATCTCAGAGAATAACAGTGCTATAATCTGAGATCTTAACCTCTCTTATTTTTTATGTGCTAAGAGAATATTACATCGGTTTGTCTTTAATCTTGGTATTCAATACAGTACTTAGTATATTCATGCAATTTTCCTATTTGCGATGTATAGTTTCAATTACCTTCTAATCAGAAAGGTAAATTTTTAGTTCTTGTTCATGAATGGAAACATCGAGTACAAGAAGAAATATTTGTATGCACGTTGGCTGTCATATTTTGATGCAACGAAATTCCACGTATTTTTCATGAACTGACAGCTAACCGTGTAAGTGTTGCTCACGGTTTCTCTGATGCACCGAGTGGGGTTCGCACACCAGACTCAATCCTTCGCAAGTGCGCGGTCACTGAGCACTGAACATCCTGTGACCCTTCCTTAAGCCCATCTCACAAAGCGCCTGGCTCCCAGAAAAACAGCTTTGGCAATATGTGCAGCTTTAATTGTGAAGTTCCGGATCTCTCTTTTCTCCTCCTAGAGTCACCTTGGGCTTCCTCAAGACGTTAGGGGCTTCAGAGGCCCCATCTAGCACAGGAGCTTGCTGACGAATGTCAGCTACCTGGGAAGTTTATGTCAAGAGAATAAACTTACAATAAGTGGTCACTGTCCCACACAATCCAAGGTCGGCTCATTTGCACTATGAAAAATGTGTAGTTTTCCACAACATACACAAAGGAAACACCAAAAAGGGAGCACACAGGTGCCTAGATCTTCTCTGATGACCTTTGTCTGGGAAGACAAGCCAAACAAGGCTAAAGGATACACATGTGACATGAAAGAAGTGAGATTAGCTGATCACGCTACCCGTTCAGTTGTTTTTGACTGTAAACTGACGTAAGAAACACTTAAAAGGCATTTTTCTATCAACCCCAAAGGGCTCATTTAAATTTCAAGATGGTTAGTAGACTTTTCTTGTTTGGAAATGAAAAAATAAGTATCAGGGCACCTGGGTGGCTCAGCTGGTCAAGTGTAGGACTCTGGATTTCGGCTTAGGTCATGATCTCACGGTTTGTGGGTTTGAGCCTTACATCAGGCTCCATGCTGACCGCAGAGAGCCTGCTTGGGATTTGCTCTTTCCTCTCTCTGCCCCTCCCTCTGCTCATGGGCTCTCTCTCTCTCTTTTAAAATAAACAAAATTCCTAGACCTGTACTTTTATCCATTTATTGTGTAATATGATTAGTTCTCTAATACCTTTAAATCCTGTCAAAAAAAAAGTTTTCATATGTTGTTTTCCATGAAAATTATACTTCATTTAGAGAAAAACAGAATTGTCAAAATAAAAATGGCTGTATTTAATGTATGATTATTCTTTTAAGTTTATTTATTTTGAGCGAGAAAGAGCACAAATGTGGAGGAACAGAGAGGGAATGAGAGAGAATCCCAAGCAGGCTCTGCACTGTCAGCATAGAGCCTGACTCAGGGCTTGAACTCACGAACTGTGAGATCATGACCTGGGCAGAAATTAACAGTCAGACACTCAATGGACTGAGCCACCCAGACGCCCCTCTAATGAATGATTCAAACTAAAATAGGGATCAAAATGTTTAATGTTTTCAAATATATTTTAACATATATATTCTAAAAATATTTTTATTATGTTTTAACATTTGAGAGAGTGCACGTGCATGCATATGCTGAGTGGGGGAGAGGCAGAGAATGAGACAGAGAATCTGAAGGAGGACCCTGTGCTGTCAACCCAGAGCCCGGTGTGGGGCTCGATTTCACAAACGGTGAGATCATGACCTGAGCTGAAATCAGGGGTCTGATGCTTAACTGAATGAGCCACCCAGGTGCCCCTAAAATTATTTTACAATACAAACTAGGAATGTTAAATACTCTTTAATTGCTGCTACATCCTTTTTTTTTAAATTTTATTTTTAAGTAATCTCTACACCCAGCAGAAGGCTCGAACTCAAGAGTTGCATGCTCTTCCGCGCAAGCCAGGCAGGCACCCCAAGTACTGCTACAGCTTAACTCTGGAATGAGAATTAAAATCTTTATTTGTAAGTTCTTGTGTAGACATCTTTATGCCAAGGAAAAAACACAGGGAAGACAACAGAGGGAGTTTTTGGTGCCTCTTCGTATCCCTAAATATATCATGGCTGTCATCTGCTCTCATCTGAGGTGTCATGGTTTAGCTTCTGTGTGGTTTTGGAGGTGGGTGGGGGCTAGGTGGGCTTCTATGCCCCTTATTTGTACAGCGAGTAACCACAGCATTGATGGAGAAGCCGAGGAAGCCTGCCCTGAATCTTCTAGTTAGTGTTTAAAAAGTACATAGATGGGGCACCTGGGTGGCTCAGCCACTTTGGCCAGGTCATGATCTAATGGTTCATGGGTTCAAGCCCTGTGTCGGGCTCTGTGCTGACAGTTCAGAGCCTGAAGCCTGCTTCAGATCTGTGTCTCCCTCTCTCTCTGCCCCTCCCCCACTCAGACTCAATCAATTATTTTTGACAGGACACGGGCAGCGAAGGGTCAGAGAGAGGCAGACACAGAATCCGAAGCAGTTATTCAATAAATCGGAACGTGGGGGAAAGCCCGAGGTTTTAAGGAGTGCACAGTTGTCCACTTTCATCAGCTGTGAGATTGTGGTTTGAGGCAAAATTAAGAGTTGGTTGCTTAACCAACTGAGCCCCCCAAGGCACCCTCAGAATTCATAATTCTAAACAGGTTGGATAAAGAGATGAACTTGTATGTAATCATAACTGAAATTGCAAGGAGAATTCAGGCATCATATACGCTTGTGAGATTTGGCTTTACACTTGTAGGAGTTAGGCACTCTAAGAAACTGAGCGGTTATGTCAGAAGCTGGAGCCGGTTGGGTAGACAGTCCCTGGTAGAGCAGAATTCCAAAGAGATTACCAGTGACACCTGCATCAGCCATTCACTGGGTAATATTATTAGTGACTGGTGGAGGAATTCGTCAGTGGCATTTCTAAACCAGTCTGGATAAGGACTCTTACAACATCAATTGGGAATTAGACTGTCAAGAAGTATCTTCGCTATTGGCTTCCCCAAAACTGGAGACCTTTCAGAAGCAACAGAGAAAATCGGTAAAAATTTTTTCACCCTGCAAGTGTTGGAAATTCCTGAATTCTCCATATTATAGTGATAGTTTAATGAGACTGGAGGATTCCTCCGTCTAGCTTGGTCTAGCACTATTCTGAAGGAAAAGGGTGACATCTATTAAAATGGTTTAAGAGCACAGCATTTTAATGGGGCACGGACACTAGATCAAGAGGCATCACCAGGTGTGTTCTTAGGGGACACAGAAAGGTACTGCCTTGACGAGGAGAGCACAGAGACCCCATCTTGCATTTTATTACACGAGGCTTGCCAGCCTGTCTCCACTAACGTGAGGACTGGGGTTGCTCATAAGACACATTTACTTTAAGGCAGGCATGGGGAAGAGGTGGGCTCAGTCTAAATGGCCTCCAAGTGTGAGACACCTAAGAAGTATGTAAACCGAATAGCTTTCAGCTGACCGTAGAGTCTCGTTACCACTATGTTAAGAATTGCTTGAAAGAATTTCCATCTTACGGTTATAAATTATCTAAAGTATTTTTGAAAATTGGCCCAAGATGGCTTGTTTATAGTCTGAGACTATGACTGATAACAAAAGCTATCGATTGGTGGACAAGAACAGTTCTGCTTCCGGGGGTTGCTGGTAAGTAAAATACATATTTATGGAAATCATTTTAAAGTATTACCTCAAGTTTTGTGGGTTTAGACATTAAATCATATGCTATCCAAAAGAAAAAAAAATCAAGGCTATCCATAACTATTTCTAAATATTGAAGGCCAGTGGCTGTTTTGCACCCAGTCTCAGAAAGAACTGTTGTGGTGTAAGAAATGCCATCCCCCACCCACCCCTGCCCCCCACCACTCCTACCCGTGGAATCCGGCTGGGTTTTGTTGCTTTGACCAAAAGACAAGCGACACACTGGACTTCCAGGCGTCTGACTTTGGCTGCCTGCCTTTTAGGAGCGCTGCTGCCAGAGCTCAGAAACCCAGGGTGTGCAGACAGGCCCCTCGAGGGGCAAAGCGTCCCTGAGGGCAGCCCGACCCTTCAGCCCCTGCTGAGACGGCGCAGCGTCCAGCCCGAGCAGAGCCGACCGCTGACCGCAGCCAGGTGAGCACGTAACGGGTTGGGGGCGCGCTGTGACACAGCACTGGACACCGGATACAGGAATGAGCCCCCAGAGCGCGCCGCGGCCCGGCCCTGGGGTCGGGAAGCAGAGAACCCGCGACCGGAAGCTGGGAAGATAACGGCGTGCTGTGTAAGCGGCGAAAGCGAGGCGGGCGGCTGGCTGGGGCAGACACTTCTAAGCGAGAATCGTCCGTGTTGGCTCTGTGTTAAGAGGCGCGGCGGGAGCCGGTTCCGGAACCACGTCTCCGGGGACCGTGACTTGATGGAATCAGATGGGAAGCAGCATTTGACAAGATCAACTAGGGCAGTTACGCAAGAGAGCGCGAGAAGAAAAAGGTCATCATAGCTCATGACTTTGCTCAGCAAACAGTATTTAGAGAGTCATGATAACGTAAGGCGAGGGAACCATTTGGAAAGCAACTTACTAAATTACTGGAAAAATAGCAGAGAAAGTTATGAAATAACTACAATTTCACGTAAGAAAGTAAACCGATACGTTGTTTAGCAAGAGAATTGCGGCATAGTTCTATTATCTGGCATAGAGAACAGGGGTTTGGGAAAGTATTAATTTCTCTGAAAGCTCTGCATGTCTTATACCGTGATAATTTAAAAAATAAAAAGTTTAATATTTGCTCCTTCCGTTCTTAGCATACACAGAGGATACTTTGCAGAAATCAGTAAAATTATCCACATTAATTCATGTGTGCTTAAATGCAGTAAAAAGACTTAAGCATAATTCTTGTAATTAAGAAAGCTACTTTCTTTCACTTTTGGGTAATGAATTTAACAGGTTTTGATTATGCAAAAAATCTTTATAATAGCTCATATTTGATGAATACTTAAATGTTTTTAGAATTCTTCAAAGCACTTTATATATTTGATTTAATCACAACTTCAAAATAACCCTATGAGGGAGGTCCTATTACAGCATGTGGTACATGAGAAAACTGAAGTTCGAAGTTTCTGGCTGCTGCCTAAAGTCAAAGTCAGATCTAGATGGAACTCAGGGGTTCTGCTGCCCAACACTCGGAACGTTGACCATAACTGTACAAAGGTTAAGGGCTCTAGAGTTGTGATTTCCAGGTTTCTCTTTCTAGGAAGTAAACTGCGTTTTCTTCACATGTGCTTTAGAAAGGGATCTGTGGACACGGATCCGGCAGATATAAAAGAGGACGTGAGGAAAACTATGAGCAACAAAACCCGGCATTAAAGCGCGGCATCGAGAGACGATGGCTTTCATGTCATGTGTCAGGGCTCTGCGGCCCCACAGCGCGACGGCCACAGGCGCACATGTGTGAAGGGCACCAAGCGCGTCAAAATGGTCCACCTGGCAGGTTCCTTCAGACTCAACCAACTCTGCCGAACGAAGCCACGCCGGGCAGAAAGGAGTTTCTGGCTGTGGTGTTCTCTGCCTCGAGACGCCATGCAAGGACCGAAGGAAACGTGTGAAATCATTTGTTCGTTTATTCATTAATGTTGTCAAATTCCGTTTTCTATACACTATGGTGTTTATTCCATTTTCTGTACTATTAGATATACACATTTAAAAAAATATTTAACTTATTTTTAAGAAGAAATTAAATATTTTTCTGGAAAAGAATCATTTTATTATTGTCCTCTAGCAACAAACCTGAAACAAGCCTCATCCAACTCCACTAACTCGTTTAAATACCTTTGCTCCAGTAGCAATGGGTCTAAGTATCGAGCTCACACAATTCTGGTCTACATAATACTGTTTTACCCTGTTACATAGTTTATAGTTAAAGAACATTTTTGTAATAAACATGTTTCTCTCTCGATATGATACAGAACAAGTTTTTCACACTTCCCAGCAATCACTCAAATATATTAAAAATGCATCCATCTTTAAAAGGCACACACATTTACAGGTTCAAATCTTTATTGTTTTAAAATTCTACATGTCTTTTACAATACAATATTTTGTTATTTAAATGACCTCTAGATGGTTAATGTACAATGAATATGCTTTTTCTGAAATCAAACCATGAATTACGATTTCATCAACATGATTATTCTAACCCAAATCATGAAGAGGCTGGGAAGGTTGGAGCGCCACCGGCACCCGCCTCCCCGGAGAACCCAGGGGGCCGCTGTCGACAGTGCCTTGGGAGATTGCAGATCATGGCTGACCTTAACATCAGTCAGTCAGATTACAAGTTTTTGTTCTGAAACATCAAAGGGCATCTAAAAAAATAAATGAAACAATTTGCTTTAGTAATCTACCGAGGCAAACTCAAAGTTATGATTATCTGCATGCAGTAACACTCCTCTTTAAATAGTTCTGAAGAATTTATACATTTTATAAAGAATGTGTTTTAAGAGTGCAAGTTTTCTGATATTGATTTCACAAAAGGACAAATGCTGGTAATAATAACTAACATTTAATATCTAAGTCCAAGCTAATGTATATGTAACAGGCAATTAATATGGCTATAACCATAAGCCACAATGCAGGGTATGCCCTTTGAGAAAATGAACTAGTTTGGTCCGCATTTCTAGTTATTTGGGTAAAAAAACCAAAAAACAAAACCATTTTAATTCAGCCAAGGGTTTTGATGAATTTATTGTTTTCCTAAAACGTAGCCAGTTAAAAAGTAAGTGATATACACCAGTGAAGTATATTGTCACGGTGAGTCCCTTATAAAAAGATGGCCTGCTGTTTTGGAGTGGTGAGTGAGCACTGTCGGGCAAGTCAGGAAAGTGTCACAGGACGCTGAATTTCTTCCTTGGGTTACACTTTCTTATTCCAGGACACAGCTTTCACTCTGTAAAACTTTGTCCCCAAAGGAACTTTGAATCTGTTTTGTGCCTAAGAAGAAAAGACAAGGAATCACTTAAAGGGTTAAAGCCAAACCACACAGGTGCAGGGCCTGGGGAGCACGGTGAGAGTGCCAGCCCTGGGGGGCGGGGGCGAGAGCACCAGGACTGGAGGGCGGGGCGAGCGGTCAGTCAGTCTGGAGCCAGGCACCCAAGATGCGCCCCTCCCCCGGGCCGGGAGTAACTGAACCGCTAGCGCTGAGGGATGAAAGGGCTGGCAATCACTGCTAAACAATGTTGTGCAAAGGGAGCCGCAGGTCACGATTCTGTGTCAAAGAGCTGTCAGCACGCAGTTCACGTCTCATTCGGGTTTGGAGCAGAGAGGCCCCACCCCGCTCAGGAGCCCCTAGGGACCCTGCAGCGCGCAGACGCCGCCCACGTCACAGTCAGGGACACATCCAGCCATCAGGTGTTTCACATGACCTCTCTTCCAGGCGGGCAGCAGATGAAAATAAGAAAACAACAACTCTGCCGTTTTGCACACAAAAACACTAGTGACTCGACTGTCACAGAACAGCAACGTGTATTTTTCATGCATGGGTTGGTGAATTGTCAATTAATCTACCCACCTCTACTCTCTAAAGTAACAAATCCTTACAAAATTGCTGGTTCATACTTGCACTCGTTAAATTCAAGGTGTAACTCACTCAAGTGAGCTAACTGGCCAATCACTGCCCTATTAACCATTTCTACGCAAAATCGTCTGCGAGTCTGAATCTTCATTGGGATTCCTAGGTTTTATTATCTGATGCAGTTCTTACCTTCTTGGCTTGACAGTATTCCTTCTCCATGACTTTTCCAAGTACCCAGGGTCGTCTAGATGCACCTGAAGCTAGAGAATGAAATTGTGAGTTTCTTTTTAAAAGTACAGTTATAATTACCCATGAAAACATTAACTGCCAGAATCAAAACAGATGAGTAAACTTCTCAAAAGTAAAAAGGTATAAAACTTCTAAAACTAAAATCCGTAAAAAACAAAATGTTTTATAGGACAAAAATGAAATCATTTTATACTTCAGCCAGTAATCTTAACTTTACTCATTAAATATTGATGGTAAATCAAACCACAGAACTAATAAAGTTCAAGAACGACAAATAATCTCCGAACAAATCATGAACGCATAAATCTAGGATTCTAAATTAGCTCGACAGCGCCATCTACTGAAAGTGCTAATGAAGATGACTTTCTATTTCTGAAAGCAGTTACTCAGACAAAATTTATGTTCTAAGTTCAAAGCAAAGCATTGCCTTTTGTGTGTGGGGGTGGGGGGTGGGGGGGTGCTTTTAAGGCCAGTGCTACAGGGAAGGTGCTGCCCCTGTCTCACGTCTGCACCGCCTGGCGCCTAGCGCGCCAGTGTTCACATGGTCGGTGCACAATCGATAAAGAATGAGGGCGCCCGGGCTAAGACCCAAACCCTAAGAAGGTGGAGCTTGCATGAAGGGGAGATGGGAGATGTGGGGGAGCCAGGAGGACAAGCTATCCCGCAAAGAGCCACAGTGTGACGACTAAGGAAAGTACTCATTTTATTTTTAAATTCATTGAAAAAGAAGTGAATAAAAGAGTTGACCTCAAAAGTATTTGGTCAATAAATGATCTGCAATTCTAACGCCTGTGAGATTCCCAAGAGAAGACAAAACTGATTTTTATTCCATAAATACAGTTGGGCAGAAGATGAAAGATATCATGAATAAACTATCAGAAATAAGAAGGTATAGATATACCATGATTAGAAACACAAAAGCCCCTGAAACACAGGATGTGGAAAATGCTTTACAGAGAAATACAGCGCTCCACAGATAATTCATGATTTCTGAAAAGAATGATCGAAAACTGAATGCTTATGTTTCACGTGAGGAGTAATGGGCCCCGTCATCAAGGGCATAGACATACTTTAATATTCCGTATTTCTTGTTTCAAAAGTGGGGAGGAGGGTAGAGTTTCTTGGTAAAGTAAAACTGTTAAATTCTTTTCTCCACGACCTATGAGAGCCCTTAAAGCGGTAACGTGCACTGTAAGCCTCTAAGGACATACAGTCAGTGTTTCCGAGACTTAACACCAACTCTCCTATTCTCGGGAACTGTACGCTGAAATTTATAAAGACAAAGATCCCTGATATAACTTAGCCCCTTATAGCTCTGGAAACAAAAACAAGCATGTGTTTGTGTATATTTATGTATTTACACACTTAGACATACATAAGCAGGATAAAACAAATGGGGCAAACTGTTAACAGGTGAATCTGAGCAAAGGTCTATGGGTTGTTTTTTTTTTACACTGTATTTATTATGTACCTTTTTGGTAAATTTCAAAATCATTTTCAAATAAAAATTTTGAAGATGTGAAAAGGCACAAAAACAGTAAGCTGTAAGCGTATCTTCTCATTTACCAAGGTTGTATGGAAACTGTACAAGCTAAGCACATCCCACCACCAACAGCCAGGATGGCGTGATCACGTGACATTGGCCTAATTCAGGAACTGGCATTTGCTCATGTTGGTAAGTTATTCCAAGCAGAAACAATGTAAATGGACAGATATGCCTGTATTTTAATAATTCTATTTAAGCTAAGAATCCCAAGGTATCTATTCTTTTTTAAAGATCAAAGCAATAGATAATAGACATTGTAATTTAATATATTTTAACAAAGCTTCTTACAAAAAGCCTAAAACAAAAAAACGATTGACAAGTTTAATGGAAAAAAAAAAAGGGTAGGAACACAAGATGAGAAACAGCATAGAAGAGGCATTTCACTGCTGGAGAATTTTTTTTCTAAAACTGGGTTTTATTACCTTTATAGACAAATGAGTGTGTACGAAGCTAAAACAGGCTACATTTATAGGAGAATGTCAACAAAATAATTCTGCTCTCGCTACGGCATATCTGATCCAATCTCATTAAGTCCACTCGGTTTTTTAATTGTCAGTAGAATCCAGGAAAATAATCTTGATAATATAGATTTTATAAAAATAAAAACAACAACAACAAAAAACCATATTAAGCAGAGTTCCTTCTTTGTGACTTAACTGTTAGACAGCAGGGAGAAAACCCTTTGATACTCTCTACTCTCCAGGTTTATTATTTTAGGGACGGATGTGACACTTACCACCCTCACCTGGTCTGAGATCCAGGGCAGGCAGAGACTCCGAATGCAGGAAGTACAAGGTGGGACTGACAGTAAACAACACGTAATTGTCATGACGCTCGTCTAGGATGATGAGCACCAGGTCCCCCACCTGAAAACTGACCGAGGGGATGCGTTTAGTGTCCTGAAGCGCTGCCACGGTCTTCTGGAAACGCTCAGTACACACTCTGCCGTGCTCAACCACACGCGCAAGCATCCAATACTACCTATTGTGTAAACAAAACAGAGGGAAGGAAACCCCCAGCACAGTCCTCTGGCCGCAGGACGGAGACATTCGGCCTCGTCCTCCAGGCGCACTGCACGCCGCACGTCCTTTCTCCCGTCCCCACGTACAGGGCTCTTCAATTTGAAAGAAGAACCGACTGTGTCCAGTTCATGTACTTAATCAGGCTGAAACAAGCCAACGGAAACTACTGCTTCAGGGGGTCAGGCCTGAAAGCTGGAGCAAAGACAAAGGAGTGGCTATGACTGCCCCCATGCCCTGAGTGACGGCCCCTTTGGAGTCGGTTTTAAAAATGTTGTTCAGAAGATGAACAGGCCTTGAAGGCTAATCTTGCGGCCTTCCTGAATTTATCTATCAGCTCTAGCAGTTTTTGGGTGGAGGCGTTTTTTTCTTTATATAGTATCATGTCATCTGCAAACAGTGAACGTTTTACTTCTTCCTGACAGAGCTGGATGCCTCTGAGGTCGTTTCGTGGTGTGACTTGTGGCCAGGACTCCCCGGACTGTGGGGAACAGAGGAAGCGGTGGCCGGGTGTGGGGCGGGGGGACAGGTGACTGGGATGAGCACACTTAGGTTGAGCTGAGTGACACAGAGAATGCGCAAACACTATGTTGCATACCTGAAGCTAACGGAGCGTGATGTTAACTATACTGGAGTTAGAATTAAAAAGACTTAAAGTCGCTGGGAAAGTCCGGACAAGAGAACAGTCGTTCACGCATTCCTGCTTGTCCTCCGCGGCCACTTCAGCTAAACTCTGGAATATTCTTCCAGAGGCAGACGGGGCCTCTCCAGGCAGTTTCTCCTTTTTTATAAAGCGCCTCTCATTCTAATCTCTGAAAGGCCACAAAGTGGATCTGCCTTGACAAACACCTGCTACATATGAGCAGATACCATTTAGCCCCCTAAAGCCACTGAGAAAAGATAAAATTCTATGAGATGTTGAGGGTCAGAAACCAAATGTCTGACAGACCTGACTACAGACAAAATATAGACGACTGACCAGCATTCATGAGCTGTTAACAACGCTCTTTGAAAACTTTATGAGAGAGACCCTCCTTTTTCAAAGAACCCACGCCAAAACCCGACATATTACTGTGAGGTAATGCGCTCCAGGAAGGCTGTCTGTGAAATGATTCAACTGATAAATTTAATAGTGTATTATGAATTTGTAGTATATCAATTTAAATGAAGTCTGAAAAATAAAAATGAGGCGGCATGAGCCGAAAAGTGAAGTGGAGTCAATATTTCAGAAACTATCTGTATGAGAATGCTAGTTACGGCTGTGATAGAACGGCTTGGAATGTAATCCTAATTTTTCCAAGAATAATAATTTAGAAAAACTTGGCTTTTTAATAAAAATTTTTTTACTACCAATGCATATAAAACACGCAGTTCGATGCACTTGAAATTTGAAGGATTATAGTCATTGAAATGTATTTCCATTAACACGTCAATACTATCTAAATCAGTGAATTTATTTCATAGGAAAAGCTTCCAGAAAATATAAATAAAATACTTACTCTCTAATAGCTATCTTTTCCGAATGTCTTGAGGACACTGAAGACATGCTCTGAGACATCTAAAGAAATGGACAGTTCATTAAGCTATTTATATAATTAAAACACGACACAGACTTATTAGGTCCATCCTGCAAGAGTTCCAGGTACAAGGTTCATTAATACAATAATTCCTTTCCTTCAACAATGATTTTCAGTGGACAATTTCACCTACATTTTTACTTGTATTATTTTCCTAATCAAATTTCACTGCGTTGCAAACTATTTAAGTATACTGTAATTCCATAGCTAAACTTAAAAATATCACAGGGAAAGAGATTAACAATTTTTGGAGAAGACTCTGCCGATTTTAACACATCAGTTTCAAATCTTTTGGTAAAAGAACACATCAAAAACTCTATATGAAAATCATATGCAAGGGCCCAATAACCAAGAAAAACAAATAAATACAATACAGAGTTGCTAAAGTCCCTCTCTTAGGTCCAAGACAACTTCTGAGAAGCTTCAACATAAAAACATTCCGAGAAGTGCTAACTGCGGACAGGTGTGACCGTCACCCCCTTCCTCTCCTGAGGAAGGACAAAATGCAGGGAGACCCGTGAGCGACGCGCCGCTGCCCTCGCTCGGCTGGGGCTGCCTGCTCCTCAAACAGGCTTGTGTCCACTCTCGACTCCATCACATGACACATGAGATGCACGTCCCCAGTCTCGGGGCCACATTTCCCGAGCAGAGCAGGGAGCACAATTCCAGGACAGATAAATGGATTTCTCTCATTAAGTCTAACACTGCTTCTCAGCAGTTCTGTTTGCCCTCCGAACATTATCTGGAATAATGTAGGGTCTCATTAGTGTTTGGAGACAAACCAAAAAGAACAATATGAATAATGAACAGAAGGCCTAAAAGTACAGCAATTTAGTATCAAAATCATCCAATGGTCTACGTACTGCAGGTGAAGACCAGTGTCACCGCCCATTTTCTAGACCATATTTTATTCAGATTTTTAAAAAAGCTTAAATGCTGCAGGCATTTGTTGTCAACGAGGGCTTAGATTGAAGAAAACACTGTGAGGACAGCTGTAAAGTCATGTGGACGTTTGCGTCGCAGGAGACCTCGCTCTGGGTGGGCGTGGGGTCGTCCGGGTCTGAAGGGCAACTTTCTTTCATTCACAAACACTTCCGGGACATCACCTGTGTAGCCCTCACTACTTGAGGCGCTGGAACATAAGACGGAATAACTGACTACACCCCTTGCCAAGCAGACCTTCTATCCCAGTGGAAATACTGCATGAAACAGCAGGGTGAATGGTGTCCAGGTCAGGCAACTCCTCTCAGCCTTTCTGAATAACGGGTTGCTCTACTTATAAAAAAGGCAAATAGCCTTAAGATTATCTTGGTGACAAATTAATGACTGACTCTAATGACTGTAGACTGACTATATGACTGACGACTACAGAATTAAGATGTAACTTTTGCTGTTCAAGTTAGTAGAGGCATGTGATAGAGCGAATGTTTCCCTACAAGATACTATTTTTAAAAAGCTCGATTCTAATTAGGATCTTGAAAACTTTTCAAAAGTACTGAACATACATCTTAGATTATTCCTATTTCCTGGTAAATTACAACTGTTAGAACTTGAAAAAAATGAAGTGCTTTGATAAAACAAGTAAGATCAACTGCATGACTGTTCAAGTAACTGATTAATAAGTTCACAGGTTAGAGTAAAGCTGAGATTAATTCAGAAGACTACACAGGGTGTCATGCAAAGTGTCAGAACTGAACATGTTCAGTTTAAAAAACAGAAAGTGAACGGATGTAATGTTTAATTATGGACCCTTCAGAGTGAATATGCTTATTTTCAAAAGGGCTATAAAGAGTACTTCTAACTTAGCTACTGCCTTAAGAATTCTAACTTGATGTTACAAATACATGTAATTATGGGATCCTAAGCGATCATAGCTTATTAGTCACCAGAAACATTGCCTTGATTTTGCTGACTGATGCCGACACTACATTAGTAAGGTAGTCTGGATGGTCAGTTTGACAGCCACAGAGAGCACCTGTGATCCACGGTCATCCCTCTGAGAATCAATCATCAATGACCCACACTGCCCAATGCAACTACCAGAAATAAACTAATCAGACCAAACAGATTTCTGATGGTATTTATAATGAAATGTGATGCAAAACATTTAAAAATGTTAACATCGATTGGCCAAGAATAACTTACCAGTCTTTGATTTAACCGCTTGTTTTCCTCTTCTTTCAATTGTAATGTCTGCAGGAGGAAAAAAAGGGCCCTGTGGTTTATGCCTCGTACCTTCTCAACCTGAAACTTCACAACTGTCAAAATTCCCTTCATCTTCACATTTTATGTTCTGATCTAGTATGAAACATTTGTGAGGACACTCTTTTTTATGGATCCTTTCCAAGTGTTTTAATTATTCACAGGCTTATAATTAGAACAATTTTAGGTACATTTACCTAAGCTGAGGGTTCTCACGGTTTAATATGCATTAGAATTACTTGTGGAATTTGTAAATATGCAGAAAATAGCCGAGATCTATTCCCAAAGACCCTGTAGGGGACAAAGAGGAGACAGGGGAGAGGAACAGATCCGGTCTGAGAGGATTCTGGATTTATAACACACACCCCAGGTAATTTTGACAAAGGTGATCACACAACCCTTCAAATAAGAAAAGAAAAGAATACAACGTTATAGAATTTTGACTCTGGATTCTTATCAGACGATTAAGCTTGAAAAGAGCAGGAGAAAATGCTGAAAATCTTAAAAGCCCATGAAACGAGAAGTGATCTATGAAAAAGGAAATGTTAACCCTGAATCAAAAGTACATATAACCTGAGGGCACAACTGAGAGGAAACCCCATATTGCTATTTTTATTTCAATTAATCTCTAAAAAGAGTACCATCCATAACTTTTCTTCTTTAGTATTCATACTCAATGTTTGCCCACTTCTAGAAAATATGTACCTGGTTTTTGAAATAAATACATGAGGTTCCTATTTATAATATTTTGTTGCGTTCTGAACTGTTACTGAATAAAACCACTACTCCCTATATTCATTCACAAAGACCACCAATCGTTTTCTCCAATATAGACTTCATTTACTAGGAAGAAATGACAAATAATAGACTGGAATACTATTACCAAATATTTAGCCACTTGACTAAAACAAAAGACACGATTTCTCAAAACAATCACAAAAGTAATCATTTTTTTAAAAGATGTACTTTATAAACACAGCTGGGTATGTTTCAACATAAAGCTTATGTGACTGCAACCCGGGCACGAGCACACTCAACCCGGCGTGTCAAGAAAGAAATTCACTTACGCGTTCTAACAGCATTATTCTCTGTTTTTCTTCCGATAGCATATGGATATTTTCTCTAAAAGAGAAGGATTTATTTCAGTTGAAGTCTTTTAAAATTCTGGACTTTACATTCTTCAGTAAGATTTGGAAATTTAACTATTAATACAGAGCAATTTAAAAATTAAATGTTTGGACTACATTTTCAAAAGCAGCCTATTTAAATCAGGACACATTTCAATGGTATATGTTCTTTGTGCCAGAGATCTTGAACCTAGATCGACCAACTTTTTGAAATGACAAGCAAAAAAAATTTTTTCCATGCATTTTTCTAGGGACCACGTCTTTTGAACTTGAAGTTGTCCCCCAGGGAGGAAGAGGCACTCCTCTTGCTCTGTGTGGGTTAACGTGTGTCCCCAATAAAGTGGTACTTCCTGGGTGGGTGGCTTCACCATTAACCCGAAACAAAATGCTACACATCTGTGATTAAGCCACCCACAGAACTTAAAGTTTTATTTCACAAAAAAACAAATCTCAACAAAGATTTCAGTAGTCTGACTGAGTGGAAATGTGCCAGTCCCCCTGCGCTCTGTGAATCTGCCTATCACACTAAAACACTCAAAAGCCAGAAAAGAAAAAAAAAATGTGTAAAGGGTATCGTCCTGAATTTTATATTTTTATTACAATTCTTTTTATTGAAGCGTAATTGGGAAAATAAACTGTGAGACATTCAAAGTGTAAAATATGACTATCTGACACACAAGCACACTGTGGAAGAAACATGGGTCCAACGTGTCAGCTGACACCTCACCTCCATCACGTACCTTTTGGGCAAGGCAGGGAGAACACTGACATTCTCCTCCCTACCGAATTCAATTCTACAACAAGGCGTTACCGTTTCCTGTCCCCTTGTTACAGCCTCTGGTCTGTCTTATCCATAACTTGTAACTGAAAGTTTGCAACCTTCTTCCAACCTTCCCCACACCAGCCCCAGCGCCTGGCAACCACTTTCCTACTCTATGGATCTGAGTTTTTCATGGCTGAATAAGAAGTCATATATTTTTGTCCACCATTTTTAATCCATTCATCCAACAAGGGATACTTGGGATGCTTCCATATATTGGCTACCGTGAATAATGGTGCCATGAACATGGGAGTGCAGAGATCTCTTGAGATACTGGCTTCACTTCCTTTGCACAGACATACCCAGAGATGAGACTGCTGGGTCATACGGAATAGTTCTTTTCATCTCTTGAGGAGCCGCCATACTGGCTCCCAGACTGGCTGTGCCAGTCCACATTCCCACAGACAGAGCACGAGGCTCCCGTTTCTCCCCGTCCTCGCCAGCAGTTGTTACCCACTGCCTCGGTAAGAACAGACACTTAGTAGATAGGAGGGGACTGATGTCTTGTGGTTTGGATTTGTATTTCCCTTACGATTGCTGATACTGAGTACCTTTTCCATGTACGTCTTCTGTATGACCTCTTTGGGAAAAGGTCTATTTTTTGCCGACTTTTTAACTGGTTGCTTCTTTGCTGTTGCGTTGTGTGTTTTAGATGCTTCAGTCATTAACAATTCATCAGATACACAACTTGCAAATATTTTCTTCCTCTCCATAAGCTGTCTTTTCATTTTGTTGATGTATAGAACCTTTTTAGTTTGATGCAGCCCAACTTGTTTTTGTTGCCTTTGCATCCAGTGAAAAACCCCTGAAATCACTGTCAAGGCCAATGTCAAGGAGCTTCTCTCCTACATTTTCTTCTATGAGTTTTATGGTTTGGGGGTCTTATATTCAAGTCTTTAATCCATTTTGAGATGATTTTTGTGTGTGGTGTGACATAACGATCTAGTTTTCCCCACACCATTTACTGAAGACACTATCCTTTCCCCACTGAGCATCCCTAGTTCCCTTGTCAAATTTTAGTTGCCTAATACACAAGAATTTATTTCTGGCATCTCTATTCTGTTCCATCTAGCTCTGTGACTACTCCTGCCACCTGTTAGATTACTGTAATACAGTTTGAAGTCAGGAAGTGTGAAACCTCTAGCTTTGTTCCTCTTGCTCAAGACTGCTTAGTCTACCCAGGGGGTTCTGCAGTCCCCTGTGAATTTTAGGATTGCTCCTTTCTAGGTCTGTGAGAAATATCACCAGAGTTTCGATGGGGACTGCACAGAATCTGCAGCTTGCTTGGGTTAGTAAAGACGTGTTAACAATTTTAATTCTTCCAAATGATGAACACACAATCTCCACTTGTTTGTGGCTTCAATTTCTTTCACCAGTGTTGGTTTAATGGTCTCTATACATGTACATACATACATGCACACATGCACATATCAGGCCACCATCATTCGCTCTGAACACTGTAGCCTTGTATTAATTTTGAAATAAGGACACGTGTTTTTCCAACTTCATTCTTTTTGAAGATTGTTTTCATTGTTTTGAGTTCATTGTATTTCCATATGAATTTAGGACACTGTCCACTTCTGCAAAAAAGGCGTGTTTCAACAGGAATAGTGTTAAATCTGCAGATCAGAGTATTGTTACCTCAACAATATTAAGTCTTCCTTGTAATTTCTATGCTCAGCACTGGGCCTGAACTCACAACCCCAAGCAAGATCAAGAGTTGCATGCTTGGGGCGCCTGGGTGGCTCAGTCGGTTAAGTGTCCAGCTTCCAGCTTCGTCTCAGGTCATGATCTCACGGTTCATGGGTTCAAGCCCCACGTTGGGCTCTGTGCTGACAGCTAACTCAAAGCCTGGATCCTGCTTCAGATTCTGGGTCTCCCTCTCTCTCTCTGACCCTCCCCTGCTCATGCTGTCTCTCCATTTCAAAAATAAAATAAAAAAACATTAAAAAATTTTGTTACAAAGAGTTGCATGCTTTACTGACAGAGCCAGCTAAGCTCCCCAAGATCAAGTCTTCCAATCAATGAACATGGGATGTCTTTTTATGTCTTCAAGTTCATTCAACAATGTTTGTAACCTTCAGCGTACAAGTCTTGAACTTCTTTTGTTAAATTTATTCTTAAGTATTTAGGTTTTCTGTGAAATTCTGGGGATTGTCAGCACACAAGATATTATATATACAAATACAAATAGTTTTATTTCTTCCTTTGTAATCTGGATGCCTTCAATTTCTTTTTCTTGCCTAAGTGCCCTTTATAGAGCCTCAAGTGCAATGCTGCATACTAGTAGCAAGCGTGGACCAGCTTCCTCCTCTTGATCCTTAGGGGAAAAGCATTCAGTGTTTTACCACGAATATGGTTTTCTTGCGGATTTCCTTCTTTTAAAAATAGTTTTAAAAAGATTTATTTTTGAGAGAGCACTTGCACGTGCGCATGTGAGCTGGGAAGGGGCAGAGAGAGGGAGAGAATCCCAAGCAGGCTCCACACTGTCAGCATAGAGCCTAATGTTAGGCTCGAACTCACAAACCATGAAATCATGACCTGAGCGGAAACCAAGAGTTGGGTGCTTAACCAACTGAGCCACCCAGGTGCCCCTGATGTTTAACTATATGTTTAATTATTATTGCACTGCGTCATGATGGCCATCTTCATTCTCCATTGTATTTGAAATGCTAAAATTGTCTGTTGGTTTACGCCTATATTAACAAATGAGATTATCTTATATCTTAATCTCTATCATTTTTAAATCTATACCTGTGGTTATGGTTGTATTCATTCCACATATTTATTTGTACCTTCTTCATCCCTGAGATATTATTTGTAGTAGTTTATAGTTATGAGTCTCATTTTTTAACACACCTACTTGAGATTACAGAATTGTCCCAGTGTTACTACCTTGATTGTATCTCTCTTTTTTGATACTTTTGTTTAGAATTAAATAACTCAATTTCCATTTTCTTATCAACACCTACATAGTTTATACAGGTATTCAAACTAGCAAATGTAAAAACTACATATGTGACTAATTTTCCATTGCTTATGCTTAGTGGCTGGAATCACATCAACATTTAGAACTCTGGGACTTGTTTTGTGACCTGGTATAGAGTGAATTTCCTTAACTGTTACTCTATTGCTTTATTTATTTACTTTTTTACTTCATTGTGTCCTGCGAGAAAAAAAGGCTACCAGCCCTGTGGCTCTACAAAGTTTTCCTTTTAGATTTAATCCATTTTTTTATTCACAGACAACTGATCGAAGTTTTATTTTTAAGCTTCTATCTACAAGTCAACCAACTGCTGATGGCAAAACTGTACCTTCTCTAAATATGAAGCTTCTTTCACTTCTAAAAACCTTTTGCTCTGAATGATTTATTTTTCCCATTATTTTTCTTCAGGTGCTTCTCATATGTAGAATTTGGTCGGATACTTTTTTTTCTTGAGAGGTTTTGTTGTGATAGGTCAGTTAACTTTTCACACGTTTGGACTTATTTCACTCATTGACGCTAATTACCATGGTCTCTTTAAAAACTCCTCCGCTCTCCCCCACCCAAGACACATTCACAAAAACCAACATATTCATCACTGCAGTAACACCCTCTTTTCCTAGGTAATGGAACTCAGTGTAGAGGCTTCCCGTCAAGGCCAATGCTGACGGCAGTGATGACTAACCTGGCGCCTATGAAAGTCCGGGGCACGCATCAAGTACGAAAACAGGCCAACGTAATCCACATACACACACCACCGGTATATTACAGTGTCTCTCACACGTTGAGCTTACAGCCTCACAGGCCCGGCTTTCGGATCGGCGGGCTGCGGCAGGTGTTTCCCACCTCCAGGCCCCTGGCTCTGAGAAGCCTGCGGCGGCGGCGGCAGAGACCGCGGCACTTACCGCACCGACACCATGCTGGTCTCCACGGCCGAGTCGGCCCTGCCTTCCTCGTGCGGCTCCAGGGCTGATCGCTCCGGGTCCCCCGGCAGCTCCGGTGCGCAGGCCCCGCAGAGCTCCGGGGCCGCGGCTACGCAGGGCGAGGGGACGAAGCTGCCACTGCGCAGCTTACTGACCTCTTCTTCCAGTTTTTTCTTTTCCTCAAGCAGACGAGCTCGATCCTCAGACAAAGATTCTATGAGATCTAAACGCCCCCAAGTTGAAACAACACGATGAAACAATTCGCACGGCACTTTTAATTGTAAGAGTTAAAAACACGTGACAGACGTGACTCACCTTTATCTCGCTCTTGCTGCTGCATCGTGCTTTTCAGCTTATCGTTAAGATCGTTGATTATGTTTTCTTTTCGCATTTTCTCTCTGGTTAAAACAGTGTTAAAATTGGTCTGAAACAAGAGAATGACAAGTACTTAAATGATCTGAAAGTACACAGCAGCGAGGGCTAGATAACCAGCAAGCGTCTCTGCGGGAGCACTCGTAGTGGAGAAGGCGGTAAGGCTCACAAATGATGCAGGTCGGTCGGTCGGTCGGTCGGTCGGTTGGTTGGAGAGGCATAAAGAGAGGCACAGAGGATCCTAAGCATGCTCTGCACCGTCAGCAGAGCCTGACACGGGCTCGAACCCACAAAACCATGAGATCGTGACCTGAGCTGAAACCAAGAACCAGATACTTAACCCACTGAGCCACCCAGGTGCCCCACAAATGTTTATTTTTATTTTTTAAATTTATTTCAATGTTTATTTATTTTTAACAGAAAAACAGAGTGTGAGTAGGGGAGGGGCAGAGAGAGAGGAAGACACAGAATCCAAAGCAGGCTCCAGGCTCTGAGCTGTCAGCACAGAGTCCAATGCCGGGCTTAAACCCACGGACTATGAGATTGTGACCTGAGCTGAAGTTGGGCGCTTAACTGACTGAGCCGCCTAAGCGTCCTTGAGGTTTATTTTTAAATAAGAATGCTATACTTCGTAAATAAGTGTCACTATATAGTCTGGGCTCCATATTAAGATATGTTCCAATTTAACACCTTACAAATGAATTCTATTTTCTCATTACTGTCTACATATTTATTGTCGGAGGAAAAGCACAAGGAGATGACTTTATATTTGGGAAAGTCCTGCTTCTGGAATCATCATTTTGTTTTTGGCCAAATCTTGACTGCCACAGTGATGTTTCAGAGGTGACACCATCCCATCTCCATCTCTTATCTGGACATACACAATAGTGACTGCACATCTGGTTTACAATAACTAGGCTTGTTACTCTTCGATTTTCATAAAAACTTCCCCGGGGTGCCTGAATGCCTTAGTCGGTTAGGTGTCGACTCCGTTGAGTTCAGCCCAGGTCATGATCTCACAGTCAGGTGGTCGAGCCCCACATCAGACTCCAAGTTAGGCAAGGAGCCTGCTTAAGATTCTCTCTCTCTTTGGCCCTCTCCGATGCTCGCACACCTGCTCTCTTTCAAGAAAAAAAAATTAGGAAAAAACCCCAAACCTTTCCTACTACGGAGCTCACGTACTGAAACGCTTGCCCTGATCACAGAAGCCCACTTGGCAATTCTCATTGTCGCTTCTTTTCTAAAGATGACCAAATTGTCAACAACTGCATTTGTAAAATCTCCATTAAGATCTTCTTTAAACTTAAGAATAAAGACGGATGGCAAACAACTCTTCCTATGTGCCCACCATTTCCAACACCAAAATTAACAGTCAGGATCCTTCAATTGATGCATAATGCCAACAGTGCTAAAAACTGGGAGATATAGTAAGGATCTGGCATTTTTAGATCAAAATTAGTGAGTTCGCACTGAGTTAAGGATCATTTCTAGCCAGAAAGCATGTGTAAAGATGCCTCAAAAAGGACACTTAAGATGGCTTTTGTTAAGCCATTTCTCTATGTATTATTTATGTAAAAAAATCAACAAACATTTATAACAGCATACATATTTCAGTCAGTTAATTCATCCCCCACCTAACCTGGGAAATCTAAAAGTACAACCGTGCTCATAAACGAGCACACAGAGAAAGGCAGCAAAAGATGCAAGTACATTTTATGTAGAATGAATCATACAAAGGAATGTACACAACCTCAGATTTTTAAAAGCAGTGGCATCATTACTGGTCTCTTCCTTGGTAATTCTTACTTAAATCTGGTTGCTACTTGGCCTCCCTGCACACTTATAAGTGCGCTGGCTTCCACTCTCCTCTAGTGAGGAGACATCCCTTCTTTTCAGGCTCTTCCTTCTTCCCCCAGGCCTTAACACCTAACATGGAAGGTTACTACAGGTCTCGATCTACAATATTTTCTTGCATTCTAAGAAGACATGAGTGTAATCCTACCCCTTCAGAGAGAGGAAAACACCACGTCTATTAAACAAATGTGTACACCGACTATGACATGTGTACTGCTTTGGAAGTACGTTCTATGGGGTACAAATAAAGCAGGTCACCCTTCTCCGAGGCCGGAGCTGCCCCTGCAGACAGCCACAGCCCCCGAACCGCCTGGGTCTGGCAGCCCCCACCCCCTTCCTCCCCGCCCCAGGGGGCGGTCCTGGTGAAGTGCAGATCCGGCTGTGGCTCCTCTATTTCCTCTCCCTCTGCTTGTCCTCCAGGCACCGGAGGTGAAGTGCAAGCTCCTTCGCTGGGTGCCCTGGTCCCTAGCGGTGGCTCCTGCCACCCTCACACACTTTACACCCTCCCTCACCATTCCTCAGCATTGGTAAGTGAACCAGCAAAATCCAACAGGCCACCATCATCTGCCACCAGCCCATCCATGTGATAAGAGTAAGGAAGTATAAGAAATTTGTACAGGGGCGCCTGGGTGGCTCAGTCAGTTAAGCATCCAACTTCAGCTCAGGTCATGATCTCACAGCTCGTGGGTTCGAGCCCCACGTCGGGCTCTGTGCCGACAGCTTGGAGCCTGGAGCTGCCTTGGATTCTGTGTCTCCCATTCTCTGCCCCTCACCCACCCCGGTCACACTTTGTCTATCTCAAAAATAAAATGAACATTAAAGAAAATTTAAGAAAGAAGAAATTTGTACTGATTTGCATGTAATTTAGAATAATGAAATTTTAGAGCTCAGGGGGAAATTCAAACATTATATATGAAATAGTATAAGCACTGAATTGAAAATGCTTTTATCATGAAGATATTTAATAAATACCATTAAGCTCAATGCTGGAAAGTCCCATCTAAGATACAAGGCGCCCTCAGCTGCACAAACCAATTACACTCATTAACTTAGATTAGCTTCTTTAGACCTGGAATACAGGTAACATTTAAACCACCTGCTGAGAACATACCTGCTGCTCAGCAATCAGGGATGTCCGGACATTCTGCATTTCTTCATTCTTTCTTTTCTCTTGTTCTTCAAGTTGTTCTAGAAACTTTGCTTTTTCTTCCTGAAGCTTTTCTTGAAGTTCAGCAACTAGGCTTGAAGAATCTTCTCTGGTAGATTCAACGGCAAGACTAGAATATAAAGCACTGAAATCTTTTTCCAAGAAACAAATAATCATGAATATCTCAAATGCCATCATTTGCTGACACTGGAAACCTATCCTCCTTAGGCCTGGCAGTAACTACCAGATGTTTCTGTGAAAGCCTCCCCCGTTCTTACCTGCCAACGGAAGCAAGTAAAGGGCAAAGTGACACCAACGCGGCTGAATTACTATAATGATTATATGAGATAAACTCACTTCTACAGTAAGCGGGAATGTTTTTCAATATAAAAGTCAATCTGCCTCTCAAAAACTCAGCTTCAAAATTTCAGTTCTGCTAGTCCTAAAACTGTATGGTACAAGACAGAGAGATTAGAAAAAGAAATAGAAAAAAGAGGCACATACATGAGGATCATGTACACTGAAAAGTCCTTAATTTTTAAAATAGGTTTTAGTTCATTTTGTCAGCTAATGAATAAACAACACAAAACTAAAGGCGGGCTTAAATGCCCACACACAGTAAATCCATATTCATAATTCATATTCATTTCCTTCGAAATCAGCTAACCCCTAAAGGGCTGCTGACAAACCACAAACACAAGTTACTAAGCAGTTTAACTTCTGATATAGAAGTGAATTGTCTATTTTCAATCCGATAATCTTTTACATCAAAAAACTTTGCCCACAAAGTAGATAATTAACCCCACCAAATGAGTAACATGTATGTTAAACCACAGGAAAAAGGCTGCAGTCTTAGCAAATATTCCCAAACTATTTTGGTGATGAAATCAACTAATTGATTTCATTGTACATTTACATAATTTAATGTTTTTGGAATGAGAAGGCATTTTACAATCAATGTGGATACTGAAATTGTTTGCTCTTATTTATCTTATTTATTCCTGATGTAACTTCTTAATCTATAATAAATTATACTATTAGCACTACAGCAGTTGATAATCATACAAAAACTATTCATTGTGAATAGTTACTCATGCTTCTAAAATTACTGATAAAATCTAGTAATTCATATAAACTTGCTGCCCATTTTCTCTTAAGAGATGGTTTTAAATGACCACACATGAAATATGAAGTTAGGGACATACCTGATATTTCTATCAAAGTCTGACACTTCTTACAGAAGTTTATAAAAAGCCTTCAACTGGGGAAACACTTCATCCATAATATAGTAAAAAAGGATAACGTAAAAGACTTGTTTTTTAAAGTTTTCCTTTAGGGGTGGAGGGGAAGGGGGTATGGAAGGGAAGTACTATAGCACAGACGCAAACCGTATGTAAAACAAAGGATTACTGAAGGGCTAGAATCTAAATGTGGATTCAACATACAAGTGCTAAGGATTAAAATCAGATACAGGCAGGGTTTACATATTTGTTCTTCTTCAACAGTGTTTGTCTAATGTCTTACTTATTTTTAAAATTAAAAAATGATTTTTGAGAGAGAGCAAGAGCGCCCGCGCCTGTGAGCAGGGGAGGGGCAGAGAGAGAGGGAGACACAGAATCCGAAGCAGGCTCCAGGCTCTGAGCTGTCAGCACAGAGCCCGATGCGGGGCCTGAACCCACAAACCGCGAGATCATGACCTGTGCCCAAGCTGAACACTTAACTGAGCCATCCAGGTGCCCCTATGTAGTTTTAAATGTTTATTTGGGGGGGGGGGACAAGTGGGGGAAGAGGAGAGAGAGAGGGACAGAGGATACAAAGCGGTCTCCTCGCTGACAACGCAGAGCCCAATGCGCGGCTCAAACTCATGAAACGTGAGGTCATGACCTGAGTTGAAGTTGGACACCCAACCAACTGCGCCACCCAAGGGCCCCAAACACTGTGGGTTTTATCAGAAGTACAATGTAAAGTCATTAAAGAATTTTATCTAGAGAGAGGAGGACTAGAAGACTGTTGTGAGTGAGGACACTGGCCAGAATATTGGAACACAGTCGTGAAGTGTAAAGGAGAGACGGTTTCAGCATGAGAAAGTTCTGGAAGGGCAGCGCTCTGTCTAGAGCAGGGCCGAGGCCTGGGGAGGAGGCAGCTGGTCAGGAGTGCACAGCATGGTGAGGGACTCTCCTGGACGCACTGGGAGGAACAGTCCCCTTCCTGGAGGACTTTTCACCTCCCCAAGGATGAAAGGCCCCACAGGGGCCAGCAAGGGGGTTTCCGCTGGCGGGGGACAGAGGTGCGCCCAGAGGGCACCTAAATTCATTGGTTCCAGAGGTGCTGCACCACAGATTCTGTGCGCTGCACAGGCATTGGACAGCTGTTCTGGGACAAGAAACATCAGGCACAGTGTGGAGAGGCTCTGCTCTGGAGGATGGGGGGCCGATACCACGCGGTGCCAGGTCCTTTAAGATTTGAGTGTCTTGGGCACCCACCTGGGTGCCCAAGAAACAGCGCAGCACGCCCAGCTAACTGCTCCCGCTCTTCTGTAGGGCAGCCTTAACAGCAAGGGCTGAGACCTGCCCTCTTCTGGGACAAGAGACTGGGGGAGGTGACATCGTCCCCTCCCACCCCCACTACTGGCAACCACACCCTGAGACATCAGAGAGCAGCAGGCGGCTCGTCGTGGAGGCCAGACCACTCACCTGTCCCCTGTGCCCGGTGACTGCGTGTCTGCTTGGCAGGCAGGACGGAGTCTGAGCCAGCCCAGAGGGCCTGTCCTGCAGGGGCCCGGCACAGGGGGTGCCCCGCACACCAGGTGCACGGAGCACACAGGCTTCAAAATGACACCTGCCATTCTGCTGGAAACAGCACCAGGCTTACCGCTTTTCTTTTGGAATCGGGCTCATAGTTTTTGGTTTGTCGGTGTGTTTTTTTCATTTTTTTTTTTCGAATCAAGGTTTTTCTCCCCCCTTTTCCTTTCTTTTTCTTTGGAATCAGACCTATGGTATTTTTACTGCTTCCCCCCCCCCTTCTTTTTCCTTTTCTCTTTATTTGGGTTCAGGCTTTTCCCCCACTTTTTCCCCACGCTTATTTTCACAAACGAATTGAAGCAAACCTACCTAGAAGTCCAGACACTCTCCACCACAAGTAAGGAGGGGCTCTGCAGCGGGAGAGAGCAGCCAGATCTCAACTGCACGTGCACACACTGCGTACTGGCCTGCTTCCTGCAGTGCCAGGCTGCGGGCCGGGGACGCCCTGGGTAACACAGCAGTCCTCTCCGGCGCAGAGTACAACACGCTTTCAACACACACCAAAGACAGAAACGCAGCCAAAATGACAAGATGGAGGAATTCTTCCCAAAAGATAGGTCAAGAAGAAATCAAAATGAGAGCTCAAACCAGAGATAAGCCACGTATCTGAAAAGCAGTCATCAGACCAGGAGCTGGCCTTGAAAGAAGCACAGAAGACACCAGAGAAAACCCTGCTGCAGAGTTCAAAGACCTAGCGCCTAGGCAGGCTGACATGAAAACCTATAACTGACATACAAAACTGACCGGATATAGTCACAAGGAGGCCTGAAGAAGCAGAGGGAAGAATAGGTAACATAAAAGATAAAATTATGGAAAATAATGAGGCTGGGAAAAAAAAACCAATTAGATCATGAGGGGAGATTTAGAGAACTGAGTGACTCTATAAAATGAAAAGATTATCTACATCATATAAGTCCCAGAAGAAGAGTGGGAATAAGGGCAGAAGGTTATTTGAACAAGTTTTAGCTGGAAATTTCCTTCAATGTGGGGAAAGAAACAGGCATTTAAGCTGAAAAGGCACAGAGACCTCCCCTCAAAATCAACAAAAACAGGTCAACACCATAACATACTGTGGCAAAATATGCAAAATGCAAACACAAAAGCAGAATGCTGGACAAAAGGTCCTAACCAACAAGGGCAGACACATCAGGTTAGCAGGAGGTCTGTCCGGTGCAGCCTGGCAGGCCAGGACGGAGCGTCAGGAGACAGACACCATGCTGAATGGGAAAAATATGCAGAAAAGAACTCTTTATCCCAGCAAGGCTGTCATTCAGAATAGAAAGAATTTCCCAATCAAATAAAAACTAAAGGAGTTCATGACCACTAAACCAGCCCTGCAAGAAATTTTAAGGGAGACTCCTTGAGTGGAGAAAAGACAGAAGCAAAACAAAAAGACCAAAAGCAATAAAGACTAGAAAGGACCAGAGGATATCACCAGAAATATCAACTCTAGTGACCGGTAACACAACGACACTAAATTCCTATCTTTCAATAACAACTCTGAATGTAAATGGACTAAATGCCCCAATCAAAAGACAAGGTATTAGAACGGATTAAAAAACCCCTAAGATCCATCTATGTGCTGCCACACGAGGCTCATTTTAGACCTAAAGACACCTGCAGACTAACACTGAGGGGATGGAGAACCAGCTATCATGCTAACAGATGTCAATACAAAGTCTGAGTAGTCATACTCCTATCAGACACACTGTATTTTAAGACACAGACTGCAACAAGTGACGAAGAAGGGCATTATATAATAATTAAGGGGTCTATCCATCAAGATGTAAATATTTATGCTCCCAACTAGGAGACAGCCAAATACGTAAATCAATTGGTACAAACATAAACTCTATTATAATAATATAATAGTACGGGACTTAAACACTCCACTTACAGCAACCGACAGATCATGTAAGTAAAATACCAAGAAAGAAAGAATGGCTTTGAATGACACACTGGACCGGATGGACTTAACAGATACATTCAGAACATTTCATCCTTTTTTAAAAAGTTTACTTATTTATTTATTTTGAAAGAGAGAGAGTGCACACATGCAAGCGGGAGACGGGGAGAGAATCCCAAGCAGGCTCCACACTGCCAGCTTGGAGCCTGAGCGGGGCTTGAACTCACGAACCATGATGAGATCACGACCTGAGCTGAAGTTGGAAGCTTAACTGAGGTGCCCCTCAGAATATTTCATCCTAAAGCAGCAGGACACACATTCTTCTCAAGTGCACATGAAACATTCTCCAGAACAGATCACACACTGGGTCACAAATCAGCCCTCAACAGGCAAAACAAAACAAAACTGAGATCATACTGTACATATTTTCAGATCACAATGTGATGAAACATGAAGTCAACCACAAGAAAAAATTTGGAAAGCCCTCAAATAAATGGAGGTTAAAGAACATCCTACTAAAGAATGAATGGGTTAACCAGGAAATCAAAGAAGAAATAAAAAGAAAAAAACAGAAGCAAATGAAAATGAAAATACAACAGTCCAAACCCTTTGGGATGCAGCTAAAGCAGTCATGAGGTGAAAGGGTATTGCAAGTCAGGCCTATCTCAGGAAGCAAGAAAGGCCCCAACTATACAGACTAACCACACACCTGAAGGAGCTAGAGAAGGAAGAGCATTAAAGCCTAAAGCTGGCGGAGAAAGGGACCTAAGGATTAGAGCAGAAATAAAGCATAGCGAAAAATAACAACAACAAAACAAACAAACAAAAAAAAAACAGTGGAACAGATCAACAAAATGAAGAGCTGGTTCTCTGATGAGCCGAGCCAGACTCACCAGAGAAATGACCCAAATGAACCAACACCACAGATATGCAAACAATTATAAGAGAATATTATGGAAAATTAAATGCCAACAAACGGAACAATCTGGAAGAAATGGACAAATTCCCAGAAACTACCAAAACTGAAACAGGAAAACACAGAAAATTTTGAACAGACTCATACCCAGCAAAGAAACTGAATCAGTAATCAAAAATCTCCCAACAAACAAATGTCCTGGGCCAGATGGCTTCCCAGAGGAATTCTGCCAGACATTTAAAGAAGAGTTAAGGGACGCCTGGGTGGCTTTGTCGGTTAAGCGTCCCAACTTCGGCTCAGTTCATAGTATCACAGTTTGTGGGTTCAAGCCCCGTGTCGGGCTCTGTGCTGACAGCTTGGAGCCTGGAGCCTGCTCCAGATTCTATCTTCCTCTCTCTCTGCCCCTCCCCAGCATGTGCTCTGTCTCTGTCTCTCTCAAAAAATGAACATTAAAAGTTTAAAAACTAAAGAAGAGTTAATACCTTTTCTCAAACTGTTCCAAAAACCAGAAATGGAAGGAAAGCTTCCAAGCTCATTCTATGAAGCCAGCATTACCTTGATTCCAAAACCAGACAAAAACCCTACCTTAAAAAAGGAGAACTATAGACCAATATCCCTGATGAACCTGGACAGTTAGAAACTGAAATCAACAGCAAGTTAAAGAATTATTCACAATGATCAACTGGGATTCATTTCTGAGTTGCAGGGCTGGTTCAATATTTGGAACTCAATGTAATACACCACATTAACAGAAGAAAGGATAAGAACCATGACCCTGTCAACAGATGCAGAAAGAGCTTTTGACAAAATACAGCATCCGTTCTTGATAAAAACCCTCAACAAGGCAGGAATAGAGGGAATACACCTTAACATCATAAAGGCCATACATGAAAGACCTCAGTATCATCTTCATTGGGGAAAAACTGAGAGCCTTTCCCTGAGGTCAGAAACAAGACATGGATGCCCACTTTCACCATTACTATTTAACATAGGATGGAATTCTCAGCCTCAACAATCAGACAACAAAAAGAAAAAGCTGATACAAATCAGCAAGGAAGAAGTCAAACTTCCATTATTTGAAGATACATGATATTCTATGTAGAAAACCTGAAAGGTTATACCAAACAAATCGCTAGAATACATGAATTCAGCAAAGTTGCAGGATATAAAATCAACGTGCAGAAATGTTGCATTTCTATACAATAATAGAGCAGTAGAAAAAGAAATCAAGGCATCAATCCCACTTATAATTGCACCCAAAACAATAAGATACCTAGGAATAAACTAAAGAGGTTAAAGATGTGTAGTCTGAATACGACAAAACACTTACAAAAGAAACTGCCTAGGACGCACAAAAAAATGGAAAAGCATTCCAGGGCGCCTGGGTGGCTCAGTCCATCAAGCGTCAGACTTCGGCTCAGGTCATGATCTCATGGTTTGTGGACTCGAGCCCTGCATCAGGCTCTGTGCTGACAGCTCAGAGCCTGGAGTCTGCTTTGCATTCTGTGTCTCCCTCTCTCTCTCTGCCCCTCCCCCACTTGTGCTGTTTCTTTCTCAGTAAGAAACATAAGAAAATTTTAAGTAAATAAAAAAAAAGAAATGGAAAAGCATTCCACGTTCATGGACTGAAGGACAAATATTGTCAAACTGTCTATATTACCCAAAGCAATCTATATACTTCATGCAATCCCTGTCATAATACCACCAGCATTCTTCACAGAGCTAGATCCAACAATCCTAAAATTTATATGGAACCACAAAAGACCCTAACTAGCCAAAGCAATCCTGAAAAAGAAAACAAAACCGGAGGCATCACAATTCTGGACTTCAAGCTGTATTACAAAGCTGTAGTCATCAAGACAATATGGTCCTGGCATATAAACAGACACATTAGACTAATGGAACAGAATAGAAAACCCAGGAATGGGCCCACAGCTATAAAGTTAACTAATCTTTAGACAAAGCAGGAAAGAATATCCAACGGAAAAAAAGTCTCCTCAAAAACTAGTACTGGGAAAACTGGATGGCAACACGCAGAAGGATGAAAGTGGACCATTTACTTACCCCACACACAAAAATCAATTCACAATGGATGAAAGACCTAAACGGGAGACAGGAAACCATCAAAATCTTAGAGGAGAACACAGGCAACAACCTCTTTGACCTTGGTCGGAGCAATTTTTTTACTAGACAAAAGCAAACATGAACTATTGGGACTTCATTAAGATAAAAAGCTTCTGCACAGTGAAGGAAACAACCAACAAAACTAAAAGGCAACTGTCAGAATAGTATATTTGCAAGTGACATATCTGATAAAGGGTTAGTATCCAAAATCTATAAAGAACTTATCAAACTCAACATCCAAAAACAAATAACCCAATTAAGAAATGAACAGAAGACATGAACACACACTTTGCCAAAGACATCCAGATGGCTAACAGACACATGAAGATGCTCAACATCAGTCATCATTAAGAGAAGTACAAATAAAACCACAATGATTTTGATACCACCTCACACCTCTCAGAATGGCTAAAATCAACAACACAAGAAACAATAGGTGTTGGCAAGGATGCAGACAAAAGGAACCCTCTCGTACTGCTGGTGGGAATGCAAACTGGTCCAGTCACTCTGAAGAGCAGGATGGAGGTTCCTCAAAAAACTGAAAATAGAACTACCCTACGATCTAGGAATTGTACTATTATTTACCCAAATGCAAAAATACAGATCTGAAAGGGAATATGACCCCAATATTTATAGCAGCATTATCAACAATAGCCAAACTATGGACAGAACCCTACTGTCCATTGACTGATGAATGAAAAAGATGTGTATATACACACACACACACACACACACACACACACACACACACACACTGGAATATAAATCATCAAAATAATAAAATCTTGCCATTTGCAATGATGTGCATGGAACCAAAATGTATTATGCTAAGTGAATTAAGTCAAAGACATATGAGTGATTTCACTCATATGTAGAATTGTAGAAACAAATGAACATATGGGAAAGCTCAGAGGAGAGAAGAGAAGAAAGGGAAACAAACCAGAAGAGACTCTAAACAAAAGAGAAAAAACTGAGGGCTGATGGAGGGAGGTGGGTGGGGGATGGGTTAGGTGGGTGATGGGTACTAAGGAGGGTTTTTGTGATAAGCACTGGGTGTTGCCTTGTGAGTGATGAGTCCCTGAATTCACTGTATTCTACTTCTGAAACCAATATTGCATTGTATATTAATTAAAATTAAAATAGGTAACAGCATCTGCAGTGAATATACACTAGACTGTTATGATGCTTGAAGAATCTCCTATCATTAAGTATATTAGATCTGTGGCTAGGAAACAATTATTGTTTATCCTGGGTTTCTTTAAACCTTTTATGTTAAAAGATAAGAGATTAAAATGATAAAACTGAAATGTGCCTCCTGTACTCAGTTCTATACCAACTCGCTGGAGTCACAGCCATGAACAGCATGAACAGTGTAGTTGGGAGGTTTGCCAACATACAGAAACACACCACACACACACACACACACACACACACACACACTGCACTCTGTGTACCTGGGTGTATGAGAAAGTCCTTTCCCTGTAACAATAACGTATACTACTACTTTTTCCCAGTTACACAGGAAAAATTATGCTTAATTTTGCATTTCCTTAATTCCATGTAGACTGAAAAGCTATTCACTATTAGTTGTTTATATTTCTTCGTTGATCTGTTTCTGTCCTCTGCCCATCTTTCCAAGAGCTTGCCTCAGAAGCTCCTTGCCACTGGGAGCTCTGGGACCACAGCGAACACCGAGATCTTGGTGGTGCTTCTCCCGTGCGGCCGGCCTCTCCACGCTGCTTCTGGCCCGTGTGCAACCAACCAAGTGGTAGAGAGCAAGGAGGCGTGGACTGTGTCCCCACCTCAGCATCATTTCCTCTCACAGGTTTCCTTTCTTTATAAAGTTTATTTTGTGAGGGAGGGAGGGAAGGGGAAGAGAGAGCGAGCGAGCTAGCGCAAGAGCAAGCAGGGGAGAGTCAGAGAGAGAATCCCAAGCAGGCTCTGTGCTGTCAGCTCAGAGCCCAACATGGCTGATCAATCTCACAAACCGTGAGATCCTGGCCGGTGAGATATTGAGAGTTGGGCGCTTTAACTGACTGAATCACCCAAGTGCCCTCATTTTTTCCCCAAGTGTTTCTTCTGTGTAACAGAGAAGCCTAGAACTACACTGTCCAGAAACCCTTCCCCGGAAGTTCTGAGTTTGCCAGTGGTAGCCGAGAGAGAGTCTGCCGTTCTCTGGAGGTGGCTATGACTAGGCACGCGGGTTTGTAAGATCCCTAGGGGGCCTCCACATGGAACACCCGCACTGGTGTCCCCCCAGACAACTGGCGCGTAAGTCTCCAAGTCACTGTAGACGAGCTATTTGTTGAGAGAGAGGGTAAGTACCTAGCATGCTCTGTGCTGTAAGTGCAGAGTCCATGTGGGGCTCAATCCTGGAGCCAAGATCAACGGTCGGCTGCTTAGTCGACTGAGCCGCCAGGTGATCCTGCAGCAATTTCCTGACTAGCCGCCCACTTTTGGTGCTTCCGAAGGCTTTGAGCCTACAGATTCCCAGGTCTTCCGTAGCACCTCCCTTGCCCCGTACCTTCCTAGGTCTCCCCACATTCACAGTTCTCATTCTAATGTTAAACCCTTTAATCCTGGAGTACTTAAAAGAGACTGTTTTCCAAACTCAGTCCTAACAGATATAAATATGGTCGGAGAGCGGGGGAGGGGGGACATAAAGACAGGGATCTGGAATGGATTCTCTGATCTGCTTCAACATAAAGGCAGTCGTGACCTCAGTGCCAGTGTAACACGGAACTCTGGGAGATCAGGGCCTCCTATCAGATGCCCACAGGTGTCTGGATCAGACAGTAAAGGCTCCGGAGAGGCCACAGTTGTCCCTCCCAAACCCCTTAGCCAGCAGCACCTCTTCCCGAGGTTAGGGTCACCTTGCCTGAGGGGCCCATCTCCACAAGCTGATCCTCTTTTCAACAAGTTCATCCTTCTCTACCAGCTCCCCTGCTAGTTACTTACTTCCAGACCCATCTCTCTTTTCCAATCTCAAGATCCCAGAGGAGCTGAAACCCTAACCAAGGAAGAATTGCAAAGTTTTCCATTTATTTTGGTAGCAATATAGGAAACACGTATGAGAATGCATCTGAATGGAGTTTGAACAGGAAAGGCAAACATAACTTAGGCCAAAATTATCTGTGTGGGCACCAATAATAAGAGACTCTGCATTCAATGTTAACAGTTTGCTAGAAGGCTTGCCTGAAACCTGGCCCTAACAGCCAACATTACAAGAAAATTTGATGATGTCAAGGTGAGCTATTCCAGACTCCAGGCAAGTAGACGCTGGGGGAGGCTGGATTCAGCTTTTCCCTGTTTGGGTAACTGAAGTGTTCCTGCGACACAGCCACACCCACACCCACTCACTGATGTGGCCTCGCTTCTCTCTTGCGAGGTGAGCAGCACAGATCAATACAGTCATTTACCAAAGTCTGCCGGCCAGTCCCTGTATCGACGACTCTCTGGAAGTGTGATCCACAGAACCTTGGGGTGACGAGAACACTTCCAAGGGATCAGAAAGATCATAACTATTTTTACAATACTACTAAAATGACAGGGCTCTTATACTTTGGTGACATCTGTAGATGGTAAGACTGGTGACACCTGAACATAAAGACAATCGTGCCAAACCGTACTTTGAGTCGTTGTTTCCTTTATGTCGAGGCATTCAAAGTGAAAAGGAAAAAGGCAGGTGTAATGTGGTAGAAGTGCTATGACGGCATCCTGGCCACGAGCGAGGCGGCCCGCGCACCCATGCGGCACTCCTGCCGCTTCCAGAGGTGCTCGCTGTGCCCGTCTCACGGCACAGTTCCCGTGTGACAGTTTGGCGGGATGCTGAATTGGCTGCTTTGTTCGTGCTATACTATTTCTATTTGAGAAATGACAATCTTTGGTTATTTAAATTTGAGTTGTTCAACAGACACTTTTTTCAAATTGACCAACAGGGGTGTGTTACTTCGATGAACTGACAGAATTTGATACCAATGGTAAAATGTGATTCTTTAAAAACAAATTAAAAGCTGGGGGAACCTGGCTGGCTCTGTCGGCAGAAGATATAACTCTTAATCTCGGGGTCATGATTCGAGCTCCATCTTGGACACAGAGATTACTTAAAAACAACAACAACAAAACCCCCAAATCTTAGAAAACCTACATCTGCCACTAGGAGTTTGAGAGCTTCCCAGTACCTAAGATTTTTTAATAAAATTGGCAGGTATATTAACATCTGATTTTTCTGTCAATATAATATGTCAGTATTTACAAGATCTGTCTAACTCAGTGAGCCAGTGTTTTTCAGATGACCAACTCATTGCATGAGTAAAATATCCACTCAAAGCACAAGACAGAGTTCAACAGATATTAGGATATAAGAGTAGAGAAACAATCCAATTGACAGTTCCATGTTCTACACTGAAACTAACGTTTAAGAAATTATCATTTGTTGGATTTTTGTGTAGTATCAAAGAAATGTCCACAAAGTATCTGAAAAAGCTATTGAAAGATTCCTCTTTTCCAGTTACATGTTAAGTGAAAGGCTGAATTTTTATCATCCATCAATCAGAAAACATTACAACAGACTGGACGCAGAGACAGGAGACTCAGGTAAGTCAACCGTGAAAGAGGTCTGCAAACATGTCACAACAATGGCATCTTCTCACTAATTCTCATTTTAGAAAATGGTTTTTAAAGAACAAAGGCCGTCTTTGAATGATGGTGATGATAAGCACAATGGAGGAGATTTATTATTTACACCTGGGAGGGTCCAGAGACTGCGCCTCTCACCAAAGCTCTAGGAAATTCAACTTCAAAGGGTCTGTTGTGGTACTCTGCCTGACGGACAAGGATGACAGAGGGAGATGAAATCACTGAAAATCCATGAATTCGATGGGAATGACAAGACTCCGCAGTGGTGGAGGCCACTTAGAGGCACCTAACCAGAGCCACGAGGTGGTGCTGTCACAGGCAGCAATGCCAGAGAGGCAATTGGAAGGTCTGACCCAGAAAAAAATCTTTGGTGCTGGCTGTCCACAGGGCTATAACAGAATGGGATGACAAAAAATTATTAAAGCATTTAAAAAAAAAAAAAACTGTTTTTAAAAAACTCAGTATCTACTGCTCAGATAGCTAATTTAAATAAAGAGAATCAGCACCCCTCACCCATCCCCAAGACCTGAGTCAGTCACCAAGTACCATGCCAAAACTTTATAATATGGTGTCTGTTATGGTCTTTGGCTCAGGGACCTGTGCCCACTTCTCAGGCTGAGTGTGTACTCTGGGCAAGTATCCAACTTTGGGGGAGTCATGAATACTGGCTCTGGAGGGGGCGCTAATGTCCCTGTGGTCCCCCAGGAGATTACGGAACCCAGGTGATAAATGGAGTTTGGACCCAGTGGGCCTATTACCAAAGGGAAGTGACACATCCTTACATCCAGAATTTATAATGGAACAGACATCAAAGCAACTGTTGGAGATTCCCTGTTGGTTCGCTCACTGATGCAATGGAGAACTATTATGGTAAAAAGCCAGGTAAAATCCCTAAAACTGTCTCTCACTTCACATGATATAGGGGAGATTCCTATCATAGTCTTATTTAAGTATGTGTCCTGTAGAAAACATAACAAAAACAATGGGTTTTCATAAATTTAATCAGATAGTGACTCCAAGAAAAGTTATTTCACATCTGCCCTCTTTGCTGTGGTAAATCAACAGGGCCGCTGCCACCAGACACGGGGCTGCTGACTGAGTGGCTTCTTCCCTCTCTTCGTGGCTCTGAGTATACACCAGGGCTGACCACTCCTGTCAAAAGACCACGAGTACACGTTTTAGCCAGATGATGTCATGCCTACTCAACTATGCCAAAAGCCACCACAGGCAACAAAACACACAGCGGAGTTGACAAAACCGAGCGGCAGGCTGGGTCCCCGCGGCCAGGGCAACAGCCCCTGGTATCAACCACGGGAGTCCGTTAGATTTCACCTACAGTGACAGCAACACTCCTCCAGTGTCCTATGGTCTCTGATTACACCAGTTCTCTAGTCCTCTGTTAAAGCCAGGCTGGTCTTCTCTCCATTCCTCACAATATCACACTAATCCGGGAGGTGGGGAAAAAGAGAACAAGAGAAAGATCACGCAGATACAACACGTCTACAACACACGTCTACAACACACCTACGGTGCTCAGCCCCTTGGGCTAAGTGAGCAGGAAGATGCAGGGAGCTGCGCTGGTGGGCGGGCGGTCAGGCCCACGGAACTCCCGCGGCTGGCTGGCGCGGTGACATCTCTAAGGGTCCCGTGGCCTGCGACACGCCACCACCGGGGCAGCATCTCTCGATTTTGGAGGCAGGATAATATGGTACCCTCAGGTAGGCCACTGATTCGGTTACGGAACAGCCTACAAGGCTCCCTGTTCTGCAGAAGGCCCAGAGCGACAGGCAGGCTGCTCTGCCCCTGGAGCGCTATTTCCTGAAAGCTGCTTGAAGTGTCTGTAGCAGAAACGGATACCGGACAGAGCGTGTGGCAAGTCCCAGAGGAGAGTCACAGTGGAGACCCGGAGAATTCTGCAGCGCACAATCATTTTCCTGTTGTAAAGTAACCATGGCTTTCTACGCTGGGTCTCCCAACTTTGAGTGGCTGACCGTGGTCCCCCGAGTTACTGTGTGACCTGAGCTGCCAGCCATAAAGGGAATCCTGTCTGAGCCATCGAAGCATAAGGCTGGGTATACACAGCAATCCTCTGTCACAAGATGGGTGTGGCCTACACAGACCCAATGCAGTTTGGCACAAGAGGCTCAGACTCCCACGGTGCTTTCTCCTGCGCAATGCCTCCTTCCTCCTCATCACCACTCTGCCTTCACGATGAGCGGGAGAACCTGGCAGGCCTGGCTTCTTCATCATGATTCTGCTAAATACACCGACAAGACTCAAACGTGCAGTTGAGGTACAGAGCCCCACTGAGGAGTGGCTCTCAAGAAGAGGGGTGAAGGAGAAGTTTTCCGTGGCAGGACGGCAAGCGGTATGCCTGAAGTCACTCAGGAGAAATGGTCAGGGGTCTAGATTTACAGTGATTCATGGAGAAACTAGGCTGAAATCTGGTGGGAAGGTTTCTGGAAAAGAAATGTGGGCCAAAATCTTAAATGTGCAGGACATGTGAGCACTAGGACATGTGAAGTTCTACACTCATTAGGTCCCACTGTGAGCAGCTCTTGGTCTCGGATGAGCACAGTGAACGTTCGGTATCGATGAGTCCTATTCAGAAGGTTCCCGGACACCTCCCCACAGAGGCAGGAAGTGGGGTTAACCATGGGCTCGGCAGTAGGGACATCTGGGAAGCGGCAGTGCGCCTCCGCCGCAGCAGGGCTAATCTGGGAGAGCAGCTGGCTTCCTGGGGGCAGGCTGGTGACCCTGACGGCTCCTGTCATAGAAAGGATGGCGATCTCTCTTCACAAGAACCGTGTGTTATTCTCCAAACAGAATTACCTCTCCTGCCACAATATTCCTGAACATGCCCACCATTCCTGAACATACAAAAAGACTTACTCACCGCCATCATATTCTACTAGAATTGCTTCTGAACAAGGAGTTTCGTTTTACAGTGAAACCTGTGTAGCCATGGCCGACAGCCCACAACGGTCACGTATCTCACCGCATGTGCCGCCCCTTAGAGCAGCTCGTCTGAGACCCCTGCGGACCACTGAAGTGAAAACTCAGCACCAGAAGGGAGACATTCTGAATGGCTGGGGTGATGCGTGAAGCACACCCAAGTCAGATACCGCTCTGTGAAATGACTTCTCCCACAGTTAGAAGACACATGTTGAAGAAACAGGGGTGAAAACTAGAATAACTACCCTATTATTTCTCTGAGCCAATAGCTCCCCCCAAAGAATTCCTGTACCAAGAGACAGAATCAGGGTCCCGCTGAACTGGAGGCTTAAACTACCACATGGACACCCAGGGCTCATCACAGCACGGAATCAACACACAAAGAAAAAAGCCTCGTTGTGTATGGATATGACTGAACTTCTCAGTGGAAGACACTTGCTCCTACGCTATGAGGGTGAGGAATGTGCCTGAAAGTCAGAAGCTTCTCCAGGGTGTCTGCTGGCACTGCTGTGTCCACTGATACACAGACAAATGAGAAACCACATCAACGGTATTACAGGTGCAATTGTTAATGGCCTCTCCGGCCAAGAAGTAAAACCAGCCAGGCTGAAGGAAACTGTTAATACCTACCAGTTGCAGGACAAGTTACAAAAGTAAAGGCTATGCCGTAATTAAACCTCAACATATTGATCAATTTTTTATCTTTATCCCCTTTTCTCATTATTTTAGTATGTAGTCAGTGCTGTCACAATTGTAGTTAACCCTGTATTTCAGAGAGATTGTGTCTGTGCTGACAGGGACACGCACAGAGCTCTAGGAGGGCTGTAATGACAGAACTCGAGTCTCGCCTATTGAAGAGGGTGAGGATATCTGAAGTGATAGGAGGGACGTAAGCTCAATCACATCCAACAGAAACATGACACTTTGAGTGTCTATTTGGAGTGCACGATGGGTAGAGAGAGGAAGGCCCCTGAGTTGGAAATGGGGTGTATACACACAGAGCTGCACTGTCACCACCCTACCGCGGCTCTCACTCCTCTTCTAGAATCTCATCTGTACCGCACTGCAGGGACACCGTGTTTCCCAGAATCCCCTTCTACCTGCAAGTTTGCCAAGGAAAAGAATTTAGAAAAAAAACTTCAAATAAACCAAAAGAAGGATATTAATGAATTAAAAAAGGAAGAAGTCCTTGAAAACACTTGCAATTTGCAAAAAATCTTCCTCTGGAAATCCACGATGCTAATCCATTTTATTTTTTTCCTATTTTTAAAAAAGTTTACTTATATTGAGAGAGAGCGCACGCGCACCAGACGTGGAAAGAAGAAAAGCGGCCGAGGCTTACAGTCCAGGGGCGGGGTGCCCAGGATGGAACTCCGTGGGAGCCTTGTGGGGGCCTCCTGGCATGTGACGGGGAGCTACCCAGACTGAGCCCCGCTGCTGAGCCCGGAGGAGATGCCTGGTTGCTACGGCAGCTGTCCGGTGGGCCCTGAGCCACGATCAGCTTTGGGGGGCACATCAACAGCTGTTTTCCTGATACTTCACCCAGAGCTTTCCTGGTTTTGGGGGGGTCAATCCCTTGACCTGAGCTCCCCCGCTTTGTAAACATTCGTGCAGGCCCTAATTCCTAGATGAAACCCTCCAATGCCCCCAGAATACATAGGGTTTCTGTTTTCCAAACAGAAGGATCAAGACATGAATACTACACAGCAGAAAGTCAACCACAAGAGACTCCAAAAGTGACTAGGCAAGAAACAGGTTTAAATTTATCAGGTATACGAACCTATAAATCCATCCACTTGGAAGAATTAATGATGGAGCTAATTGGTGATGCTCCAGAAATTCATTATTAGGCCATAAAACCCCTCAATGGAATTTAAACAGCAGAAATAACTGAGGACTATTTTCTCTGATCAAAATGTGGGAAACAGACAGTAACAGTATTAAAATTGCAACAAACACTCACCCCAAAACAAAAAACAACCCCACAAACAACTCACAGGTGTATAAAACCTGGAATTTAAAAACAGTATCTTTTGAACCAGAGGGAGTAAGTGAACTTTAACATCAAGAAAATAACAATTTAGTCCCGATTTAGAATTTAGCCTTTACTAAGCACTACTCAGAGGAAGGTATTATCTTTCATACATACACAATTTTTAAAAGTTGTTTATTTATTTTGAGAGCATGAATGCGCAGAGGGAGGGGCACGGAGAGAGGTCAGAGAGTCTCGGGCAAGACCCACACTGCCAGTGCAGAGCCTGACTCAGGGCTCGATCCCACGAACTGGGGCTCTGGCCCACAAACCATGAGATCACGACCTGAGCCGAAATCAGGAGTCAGGACGCTTAACCGACTGAGCAACCCAGGCACCCCAACCTACACAATTTGAAACAAATGGAAAGAAATAATTTTCAACCGGAAGAAATTAGAGAAAAGGTTCAAAAAAACCAAAATGAATTTAATGAGTTTTCAAAAAGGAAGAAGTCCTTGAGAACACTTGAAATTTGCCCCCCCAAAAAAATCATTCCCTAGAAATCCAAGACGCTAAGAGTTTATTTATTTTTAGAGAAGAGTGCACACCACACATGTGCTCACGGGGGCGGGGGGAAGGGGCGGGGCACAGAGAGCAAGTGAGGGAGCGAGTGTCCCAAGCAGGCTCCGCACTGCGAGCCTGCACGGGGCTCGATCTCACAAACCGTAGTAGGATCATGACCTGAGCTGAAACCAAGAGTGAGATGCTTAAAACTGACTGATCCACCCAGGGACCCCATCAAGATGCTAATCCTTTTTAAAAAGCCACTGATGGACTTGTGTAGTGTTAGTTTTTAATTGTTTCTATGAAACAGAGTAAGAAGGTTTTTACTTTTAAAAATATCTCAAGTTACCATATTTACCGAAGATAAGTAAGCACATCAAGGTACAGTGATTACGCACACAAAATTTGAATTACCAAGGTTTTACTTTTATATTTATAGCCTAAAGTAATTCTTACCTTTTTGCTATTTGGTTCTCAAGATGTTTAACTTTTTCTAATAACTCTTTCTCAACAGCATCTCTCTCCAATTTAAACTCTGTTAGGGCAGTCTGAATAGCTGCTTCTTTTTCACAAGTAAGTCTCTGAATTAACTGTTCTCTGTCTTGTTCCTGGCTCACGACAAGTTTCTCTTTGTCTTTCTCAAGTTTCTGGATAAGAGCTTCATATTTCTCTTCCTGTTGGGTGAGTTTTTCATCTTTTTGCTTTTCAAGAGCACTCAAGTCCGCATCCAATTTGCTCTGTAGTCCAGCCATCTCTTCTTTCAGGCGTTTCTCTATTTCAAATGCTTGGTGGTGCAGTGATGTGACCTTGTTTAATTCAGCTTTGAGCAGGTCAGACTCCTCTTCGTGTCTGCTAATTAACTCGGAGATGCACTGGTCTTTTTCGATGGTCATCAGAGTCCTCAGCTCCGCCAGGCCCACCTGGTAGCTTTCGTTATTGTCCTGAATCTTCTGGTTTAGTTTACTGATCTCTGTTCTCAAGTACTCTGTCTCGTGTTCAAGAAGAGATTTTAAGGTCTCCTTCTGCTGAGCTCTGCTTTCTTCCAGCAAAATTTTTATTTCATCAGTTTCTGCTTCCTTCAGTGCAAGTTCAACCTCTAACTTACATCTCATGTCCGACAGATCCGAGACTTTGAGCTTTAATTCCTGGAGCTGCTGCTCTTTTTCCTGGATCGCTGCGGCATGCGACTCCTGCATCTGATCGATTCTCTGCTGATTCTCCTGTTTTAATCTCTCCAGGGACACTCTGTGGTCTGTCCTGGCTTTCTCAAACTCCTGCGAGTGCCGGACGTGCAGCGTGTCCTCCAGCTCCCGCAGGCGGCTCTGCTCCAGGCCCTGCAGCTCCGTGCGCAGCAGCTGCAGCCGCTCGTCGCTCTGCACGTGCAGCCTCCTCAGGTCCTCCAGCGCCACCGCCCGCGACTGCTTCAGCTCGCTGATCTCGCAGTTCTGCGTGCGCATGAGGCTTTCCATCTCTAACAACTTCTGGTCCTTTTCATTCTGCAGGCAGATGACAGCTTCCTTTTCATGTTGAACCAAAGCAAACTCATTGTCTTTATTTTGTAAAACCTCCTCAAGGCGGGCCAAGTCTCCTTTCAGCTTCTTGATCTTGTTTTCGTTTTCTTCGCTCTCCTGTCTTAGTGCCCCAAGCTTGTCCTCGTATTCGCTCTGTAGAGACTGCAGTTCCTTTTCGTGTTTTTCGCTTAGTGTGATTTCCAGAGAATACTTTACCTTTTCAATAACGCTTCTTATTTCTAAGGCTGCACACTTTAAAGAATTTGAGAAGTCACACTGTTCTTTCTGTACAAATGTTCTGAAGTGGCAAAGGTCTTCCTTGATGGTCTGGATACTGAAATGCGAGTCTTGGGCAACGACTCGGCATTTTTCCAACTGGACGTTCAGGGAGGCGTGGCCCCCTGAATCCTCTTTCCCACAGACGTTCGTGTCCTGCATCCGTCTACTGTCTATTGCATTGATCACTGATGAATAAAGCGATTCCACCATCATTTCCGGACTCTGTGGATCACTTATAGGATTAGGAGATGATAAATTTTCTTCTATTACAAACTCATTGACAGCAGACATAAAATCGGATTCGGGACTTTCTGCTAAGGAATCTAAGTCCAATGAAACTTGATGAATAGTCTGTTCTATGTTTGGATGAGGGATAGTCTCAAAATCAAATGTGTGTGCGTCAATGCTATCTGGAGATAATTCTTCTAAGGGACACACCGCAGGGCACAAGGGGTCCTGGACAGCGAGGGGAGGAGGAGTCCTCGGTGAGGTAGTAGTTGCAATTCCTGGTGCGCTCTCTGTCCTCGGAGAGGAAGCCGACGGTGGGGACACCTGACTCGTGGACGCCTGGGAAAGAGAGGGACAGCCTTACAAAAGAGCCACCACAACACAAACACGTAACACCAACGAAGCAAACCACTTGTAAACACTTAATTTGCCTTTTGTTCACTCAGTAGATCGGTAATGGTCTGTGACATTTCATCCAAACTTTGTGCTGCTTTTACAAAATTGTGTAGAGCAAGTACGTGCTGGTGTAGAGGTTCAAAGTCACAAAGTAAGGGGACCCTGAAACAGAATGCAATTACATTAGCGCTCTGACTAGGCAATGACAGACTGTGTCAAAAATAACTAGTGTTAACATCCTCTTTCAGTCAATACCAGCAAAGGCTTTAGAGGCCTGAGGCATAATCGTCCAAGTGACGAATGAGAAAGCCGCCGCTGCGCACAAAAGTCCGAAGATTTACTAGATAAAAATTAACTGCATTGAAGGCATTAATTCCCTTCCGCTTTATCTTCATTTTTGGGTCACTTGCATATTCCCTAGAAATCTCCTGACGCCGCACAGGAAAACCAGTCTGTCATATTTCTATACTGTGGCATCTCCTAAGACCACTGGTGCTACTTCCCACAGCTCCAATAAGGAAAGCATCTTAAGGTGACAACTAAAGTTAAAAATACTCATGACATTTACCTGAGGAATGGCTGGACTTCTGAAGGACAAAATGATTGCAGAAACTGTAAATCTTTTAATGAAATATCTGGGAGTTCACAGTCAAACTTTCGAGGCTTCTGTGTCTACACAGAACAAGAAAACACAAATGATCAAAACACATCCAGGACAAATTCATCAGTGCTTTTTTACTGTAACTAATTCCACTATAACAAAGAAGCAAAAGTGCTACAACATCACCCACTGACATTTAAGGAATAGAAAAAAGCAAAATAAAAACGAAGGACTATTCGATGACGATACGGCCCACGATTTCCCGGCGCCGGGAATAACTGGGAACCAGGAGCTGTTAGTGACGACCCGTCTGGACTCGTCCTTTCTCTCCCCTCAGCTTTGTCAACACTTATGGGACCCATTTGCCTCACAGCACACAGGCTACTTCTCAGCTTCTCCCGGACTTCTAGCCTGACCAGGAAGAGTTCTCCAGCCCCAGCCCTGTTCCTATTCCTATCACTTACTGGCGCGCCTTGTTTCGATATTGGAAAAAGCTTCTCCCAGGTAACACTGCCTTCCTTGCCTTTCACTTGACTTTTTTTCCATTACACTTTCAAAAATACAAGCTCTTCGTCAATTTCAGCCTCTTTAAAAACAGATTGTATTTATAATATCATTTCTTCATAATATTTATTTACTTATGATATTTATTTACTTTGAGAGAGACAGACACAGTGTGAGTGGAGAGGGGCAGAGAGAGGAGACAGAGAATCCCAAGTCGGCTCAGCACTGGCAGGGTGGGGCCGGATGTGGAGCTGGAACTCAGGTAACTGTGACATCATGCCCTGAACGGACACCAGGAGTGGGACACTTAGCTGACTGGCCACCCAGGCGCCCCAAGAAATACAACTGTTAGAGTAACTCCAATTGCTGGACTCATTACCTACACAGATTTACAAACGTCAAGACGGTCTTCATTAAACAGTGGTCCTGCAGAAACAAGTGTGGGAAACCCCAGCACATCACTCATTCTGAGACAGATATTCAAAACTGCAGAGTTAATGCCTTCAGAACTCCTGCTGTACAGAAACATGTTTAATAGCTAAGCACTGCATCTGGAAACCAACAAAAAACCTTCAGCATTTCCCAAACTTTTTTGGCCAGAGGAGTCATTTTTTCCTTAAAAATAACATGAATGATCTCCAGTAATCCTGGTTTAAAACCATGGACATATTTTGCAAGGTTTCCTGAGGACCACCTGAGGAGCTCCCCTATCCTGACTGTAAACGAATGAATAATGGAGTGGTGGGGGTGGTACAGAGGATATAAAGGGGAGAGGACAGAAGGGAAAGAAGGGGTCTAGAGGGGAGAGAGAAAGAGGAGGGCGAAGGACAAGGACCAGATAAAAAGAAACTCTATTCCTATCAATCAACAGCTTAGCAGTAGAGTATGGCTTATCCTCCTGTGTTATGAAAACTCTTAATTGAAAACTATGAATATATCTTACAGTTAAATGACAACTGGCTTTTAAAACCAAAAATATTGTTATGTTGATAAAAAATATTTCTACATGTTTCTGAAAATCTCCTTCTGAAATAAAGGTTTGAACACATACAAAATTTAGTCATGGTTAGAAAAGACACACACAAGGGGCACCTGGGTGCCTCAGTCGGTTACACGTCCGACTTCAGCTCAGGTCATGATCTCACAGTCCATGGGTTCGAGCCCCGCATTGGGCTCTGTGCCCTGCTTCGGATTCTGTGTCTCCCACTCTGCCCCTCCCCCGCTCACACGCATGCTCGTGCTCGCTCGCTCTCTCCCCCCTCACAAAAATAAGTAAACATTAAGAAATAAATTAAAAAAAAAAGAAAACACATACACAAAAGGACGGGGGCCAGGAGTCCAATCCCTTAAACAGACGGTTTCTCAAAAAGGACTTCCCTGTGTAAAGAAATGAACAATATGGTTATTTTATAACTCTATTTCGGGGGGGGGGGGATCTCCGGTTTTTAAAAAACAAATAGACAATTCCTCATATTTGAATTTTAACAATGGATTCAAGTCTACAGATGTTAAGAGCAATGTTCTCCAGATTTCAATAATTAATGCTACTAATAATAGCACATACATGCTACATAATAATAAATTCATATCTACAAAACAGAAACAGCATTTTTCATTAAAAATAAAGGTATTACTGAAGAATACTTACTAAATAATTTCCCAAAGGATTCCCTTTTTGACTTTTCAGCTTCATATAATCGCTTTCCATCTTTGACTAAAGCACCAGCCCACTAAGAGGAGGAAAGCTCAGGTTAGTATCAGGCACCAACTCAGTAAGGCTCAGACACAATGAAAACAGAATTCAGCTTGCATACCTCCCTGTAGTGTTTTATGAACATTTTTCTCCTTACAACCTCAACCACAGCTAGGCAGTACATCTGAGGGACTGTACTAAGAGCTTCAACAATTTTGACTCTTTCTAACAGTTCTATTACGAGGCGGAGCAAAGCTTGCAATTTCTCTCCATCTTGATCAGCATGAAGCATTACAAAGCAACACCACCTATAGAATGAAATTGAGACACACAAACTCTATAAAAATGATCTAATCCCAAGTTAATCAACCACATATTTCAAAATAATGATAAGAGACAATTACTCCATTACTTGGTAGAAATTTAAGAATCACCACTCAGCGCCTTAAATCAGGTGTAACAGAACCACTCACTTCAGCCTGACGTGCAGGTTGTTTGCCAGCTCCTGTTTGGCAGTGGTGCACTTCTGTTTGATGTCCAATAGTTTTCTATGATTTTGCAACATAATCATCAGCTGATTTGCATGACTCAGGCACAAATCAGGTAATACAGATGCATCTTTCAAGTTTTCAGCTCTCATCTGATTAGCTAAAAATCCCTTTGAGAGAAAATATTGAAAAGGACATTAACTTTCTTTCATGAAAGATATCAACATTCATTTAAGAGGAAAATCTTTGTTAAACTTGATCTGTTCTATTTTTAATCCATGATTTTTTTTTTAAGTTCATTTATTCTGGAGGGGGAAGGAGAGAGAACGCACCCACACAGGAGGGACAAAGAGAGAGAGAGGAAACCTCAAGCAGGCTCTGAGCTGACAGCAGGGGCTCACAGATGTGAGATCATGACTTGAGCCGAAATCAACAGTTGGACGCATAACCAACTCAGCCACCTGGGAACCTTTAAACAAGATTTTAAAATGTACTTCCCTCTCTCCTGAATGTAGGTGTGTTCATAAAAAGAGGCTGTTTTTAAAGAATCTCTGCTTAACTAATTCTACTGCACTTTCACGCGAGGGGATTAAAAAAGGAAGAAGGAAAAAGAAAGTCACTGGGAAGAGTAGTTTTCTCTGTGTTTCATGTCTTCTGAAACTTCAAGAAAATATTTGAATTTAAATGATATGCCTTAAAAATAAAGTCAAAATGGTTTAATACCTGAAAATAAGACAATTTCACAGTAATTTTATATCTTACTTCTGTTAGAGTCACCTTAAGGTGGCGACCGAGCGGCCATTTCTCTGGGAGAACACGTGCACAGACGACCTCCCGGTGCTTCACCTGCAGACCTGGGATGTCCTGCCCCATTTGGAAACAGCCAATCATGAAGCTCCAGTTTTCCCCCACCCCAACGAGACAGGCAACCTATCCTGTCCTGCCGTGACCCTAAAATGCCCTTACTTGGTAATCAGCCCCCCAAGACCAAACCTGAAACTCCTCACCCTTAAACCCCCCCCCCCCACTGCCTATCAGGCATGACCTCCCCAACTCCCCACTCCCCGGGCCATGGGACCTCGCCCGGTAATCGCAGATCCCAATAAAGGCTTTCTTGGCTCCATAACGTAGTCTTTTTCCTCCCATCTCTGCCTCCATCTATTAAATCTTACAACTTCCCTTTCAATATGCTGTATGCTCAACTGTGGCTATATCTTTCCTAAATTTAAAATTAACTTGCTGTTTTCATCAACTGTGTTAATTAAAATCTTAGTAAGTTTTCAATTACTTTGTACTGAACCTAAGTAAAATACATCATCAATCCACCAAACAAAATTCTAGCCCATCAATAAACAATTTCCTGACACCGGGAGCACATACATGCAATGGTGTCAAAAGAAAAAATGTAAATCTGTTTTCAACAAAATAAATTTGTTAAACGATCCTTAGTAGAACATTTAGACAAAACAGAAAAATCCTTCATGAGGTACAAGTTTCTTAAAATAAGTCATAGGAATGAAGAGTCCAGCATAGGGAACAGAGGCAACAATGCAGTCATAAGGCCGTATGACGACAGATGGTGGATCACGGTGAACACTAAGCAATGTATGCAACTGTCCAGTCACTACGCAGTGGCCCTAAAACTAACAGAACGTTGTAGGTCAACTATGCTTTAATAAAAACAGGTGAATAAAAACACAGAAGAATCTCTGATGTCCTTGAGTATTAATTTCTATGTGTAAATAAGGACTGATAGCTACATGATGCATATATATGTTTAAAAGAAAATTCATAGCTGACTGAGCGCAACTAAGAGGCAGAACTTAAACCTTATCATACTTCTGAACTTCACTAGATTATCTAATAAGAATTAAATAATCATGACAGTATTCTAAAGAAATGTTAACTACTTGCTGGTTTACTACAGTGCTTACAACTGCCTTCAAGATGTATTCTGTAAACTTTTGGTTAAAAAGAAGACAGACAGAGTGTGAACTGGGAAGGGGCCGAGAGACAGGGAGACAGTCCCGAGCAGGCCCCCTGCTGTCAGCATGTACAGCAAGACGCGGGGCTCAAAGTCACTAAATCGCGGGATCATGGCCTGACCAAAGTCAAGTCAGAGGCTTAACCGAACTGAGCCACCAGGGCACTGCCCTCGCTGTTTTCTCAGTGTGCGGGTCATCCTGAAGGCTACGACCGCGGCTGCAGGAGTCACGCACGTGCACAGACGGTCAGGGCTCCAGTGCTCACCCAGCCTCGCACAGACCAGGCAGGAGGGTCTAACCGTCACCAGCAGCGTGGTTTTGAAACATCCCTCTCGTAAAGCTTCCTGAACTGGCCTTATTCTTTCTTTTCCGTTCTCTTTAAGAGGGGTTGTTTAGAAGACATAATTGCTATGAAGACAGAGTGAACTGTACAATATTGTGTTTATGCAAGATTTAAAATCAACTCCTCAAATCAATTAATCTGAATTCATCTACTTTCACCAACCACATTCTTGAGAAAATACTGATAAGCAAAAAAAATATCTGCGATGGAGAAAACAATACTAGCTGTCACAAAACTGACAGATGAGACAAGTGTAAATGAAGTGTGAGACAGTCCAGACCAGACAGGCTGAAGAGAGTTCTAACATTCCACAAACTTGAGGCTCTGCTACCCCAAATTCTCGTTCTGGAAGTACTGACTGTGGCAAATCCCTGTGAATAGGGCAGTGAGGAAGACAGACTACAGTCCTGCGGACTCGGACCTTATATTCTTAGAGAAGAAAGGGCTTTTTAAAAAACACACACAATCACTTAATATAATCATGACACAGGCTAAGAACAAGAAGCGAAGAGAAAACAAATCGGACCACGCCTGCAAACGCAGAGACGGCTTGGCTGTGGAAGGGGTGTCGCAGCGGGAACGGCCTCTGCCTCTGCGGACCCGTGGCGGTCACACAGTCACACACACGAATAAACAGGGGTGGCGGCTGCTCCACGGGCACGCACCACCTTCCGCAACGGGGTGCCCCAGCTCTCAGGAGCACACGGAGAGTTACCTTACTAGAGCCCATCTCTCTCCGAGCCATTCACTCAGGAAAGCTGGGCTGACGTCCGTCTATCTTAGGGCCTCGAGGTACATCTGTTTTACGGTTTCATTTTGAATACGTAACACACTTATGTTAAAAGAATGTAGGAACATCAAAATATTTCAAGAAGGAATAATTAAATGAGAATTTAATTGCCTCTCAATGTCAAAAGGACTATAATGCTTCAGGTATCAAAACCAAAAAAAAAACATTTTTTAAAAATTGGGAGTTTTGGGGCGCCTGGGTGGCTCAGTCGGTTAAGCCTCCGACTTCGGCTCAGGTCAGATCTCACGTTCGTGGGTTCGAGGCCAGCGTCAGGCTCTGTGCTAACAGCTAGCTCAGAGCCTGGAGCCTGCTTCCAGTTCTGTGTCTCCTTCTCTCTCTGCCCCTCGCCCTCTCATGCTCTCTCTCTGTATTAAAAATAAATAAAACATTAAAAAAAATTTAAAAAAAAATTGGGAGTTTTATCGCTAGTTAGGATAAAATGTTCTAAAAGCTAAATTCTATGAGCTATTACAGCTTAAAATTCTAGCAAACACTGCAGATGAATTAGGGGAAGGAGATGGTTGGACAGGGTGCTTCTAGGAACACGAGACACCAAAACTTAGTTTTCAAATTTTCACAGGATCAACACAGGACATGTCTACTAAATTTTATTTCAGGTTGGGTTCCAGAAAGTTTAAGGGTCAGGCCTGGAAAGCAAACAAAACCAATCAAATCTAAAGGAAATCTTTTTTCCATTAAAAAAAATTTTTTTTTAATGTTTATTTATTTTTGAGAGAGTGAGAGAGGAGGGGGACAGAAGATTCAAAATGGGCACTGTGCTAACAGCAGAACTCTCGAGGTGAGATCATGACCTGAGCCAAACTGAGCTACCCAGGCGCCCCAAAAATGTGGAGATTTTAAAGGAATGATGAGTTCATAAAATTAAATACAAAAAATGACTAATACATCTGACTACAGCAGAATTTAAATTTTCTGTGTGACAATTTTTGGGAAATACAGGCAGAGCATGAGTGGCGGAAGGGGAGAGAGCAAGGGAGCTGAAGTCACTTATCAGACTGACCCACCCAGGCGCTATGTAAGAATCTTTATAAACCCAGTATCAACAAAGAAAGGACAGTATTTATTTTATTACTATAGACAGGGGATTATCCTGCATATATAATAAATTCTTACAGAAAAACATTAGGACAAAAAATTGGCAAACGAACAAACAGAGGAAACAGACAGGAAACGCCGATATAAGGGAAACTGGTCTCACTAATGACTGGGAGTGTTGATGGATTTCTCCTTTGTGGAGGGTGTAACATTACTAACTAATACTGAAAATGCACAAACACCCCAGTCCAACAATTCCACTACTGGAGACTGCTCCTAAAGAAATCCTAGAACATGCGTGTTAAGAGAAAGTAGTACTAGGATATTAAGACAGTGTCTGTAACCAGAAAACCTGGGAAGAGCCTGATTAATCAAGAGAAGTCTGGTTAAATAAACTGGTTCATTCTGTCAGAGGTTAAAATAAAAAAGAATGACATCTGAGAAACAGCAAAACTTCAGGAACTCGGAGCTGTCTGAAGTTGAGGATAGGCAGTGACTTAACGGCCATGCAGACCATCCTTCCTGCGGCACTAGTGACTAGAGACGTGCGAAAGCGGTGACAATGCAAACCCAGAGAGGCCAGTTAGGCAATGAGCAATGCTTTGCCCTAGACCCAAGTGTTGCTTGCTGGAGAGGAGTCCAAGACTAAGAATAGCAAGATGACCAATCCTTCTGACATTCTTAAGGAGCTACGAAATAAGAAAATTAGATCAGTGCCAGCCAAAGAAAGGGATGATGGAACATACTTTGCCCTAGGACCCCAAGAGCTATATCACCAGGAATACAGATGCTACAAAAGTAGACTGGCCATCCCAAGAACTGGAAGACCAACTTCTATACCCTGAATCGCTGAGACTGGTTTAGGACGATCTAAGACTGTTACTGCCCTTCCAACACACGCACAAATTCTAGAAGAAGTATTATTTTAAGCTTCATACTCCTTGGCTTTTCTGATCAAAAATAATTAGGCACATGAAGAGGCAAGACCACATTAATGAAAACTATGAGAAACAACAAAAATATCCACAGATGCATAGGCACAGGTATGGCGCTTATTTCTTATTTTTATTTTTTTTAATGTTTTATTTATTTTTGATATATTTTTGATACAGGGAGAGACAGAGCATGAGAGAGGGAGGGGCAGAGAGAGAAGGAGACACAGAACTGGAAGCAGGCTCCAGGCTCTGAGCTAGCTGTCAGCACAGAGCCTGGTATGGGGCTTGAACCCACGAATGTGAGATCTGACCTGAGCCGAAGTCGGACGCTCAACCGACTAAGACTCCCAGGTGCCCCACAGGTATGGAGTTTAAATATAGACTTTTAAATTACTATATGGTTAATTTCACCAAAGAGATGATGGATGAGACTGGGGATCCTGGCAGATAATTTGAAACTATATAAACCAAAGAACCAAACTGAAATTGTAGAGCTAAAAAATAAACAAAAACTAAAAATCAATAAATGGATATAACAACAGGTATTCAGTGGGAAAAGAAATTTACCTGAACTGTTAGATCAAAAGGAAACATCTGGAATAAAGCACACATAGATATAACAAATGGGAAATACAAGAAATAAGAATAAATGCAAAGAGAGATGAAAGGTCTAATTCGTGTGTAACTGGAACCAATGAAGGAAAAGGCGAAGAGGAAAGCAAAGGGCGAATTTTGAAGAGAAACTGACCGGGAATTTTAGCAAAATACATGTCATTAAGCCACAGCTCCCAATGGTACTACCATAAGCCCAAAGCTGGAGAAATACAAAGAAAATCACAATTGTCGCATTATAGTAAACCTGTTAACAACCAAAACAAAGGTGCTGTGCGGAAAAGTAGATTGCTGACAGCTTAGACTCTATATCAAGAGAAAACATCTTTCAAAAATAAAGGTGATTTAAAGAGATTTTCAAATGATAAAAGCTAAATTTGCTGCTATAGGTATTCTAATGCATATTAAACTTACAAGCAAACTTAAAAGGGAAAAAGCTAATACGGAAGATGGAATACTAAATATTTAAAACCAAAACCTTTTAAATAATGAAAATAAACCAAAGGGCAAAAGCATAAAGATATATATTTAAAAGAAAATAGACGAAAAACTGGAAATGGTAGATTTAAAAACCAAAATGGGAGGCATCACAATCCCAGACTTTAGCCTCTACTACAAAGCTGTCATCATCAAGACAGTATGGTATTGGCACAAAAACAGACACATAGACCAATGGAATCGAATAGAGAACCCAGAACTGGACCCACAAATGTACGGTCAATTAATCTTTGACAGAGCAGGAAAGCGTATCCGATGGAAAAAAGACTGCCTCTTTAGCAGGTGGTGCTGGGAGAACTGGACAGCAACATGCAGAAGAATGAACCTAGATCACTTTCTTCCACCATACAGAAAAATCAACTCAAACTGGCTGAAGGACCTGAAAATGTGAGACAGGAAACCATCAAAACCCTCAAGGAGAAAGGAGGAAACAACCTCCTTGACCTCAACCGCAACAATTTCCTACTCGACACATCCCCAAAGGCAAGGGAAATGAAAGCAAAACTGAACTCTTGGGACTTCATCAAGATAAAAAGCTTCTGCACTGCAAAGGAAACAATCAAGAAAACTAATAGGCAACCAACAGAATGGAAAAATTAGTTGCAAATGACATATCAGATAAAGGGCTAGTATCCAAAATCTACAAGGAACACACCATACTCCACAACCAAAAAACAACCCAGTAAAGATATGGGCGGAAGACATGAACAGACACTTCTCCAAAGAGGACATCCAGATGGCCTACAGACACATGAAATGATGCTCAACATCACTCATCATCAGGGAAACACAAATCAAAACCACACTGAGATGCCACCTCATGCCAGTCAGAGTGGCTACAATGAACAAATCAAGAGACTATGGATGCTGGTGAGGGTGTGGAGAGACGGGCAGCCTCCTACACTGCTGGTGGGAATGTAAACTGGTGCAGCCACTCTGGAAAACAGTGTGGAGGTTCATCAAAAA
>NC_043714.1:4899407-4917422 GCF_006229205.1 Suricata suricatta
TTACCCAAGGGATACAGAAGTGCTGATGCATAGGGGCACATGTACCCCAATGTTCATAGCAGCACTGTCAACAATAGCCAAAACATGGAAAGAGCCTAAATGTCCATCACCTGATGAGTGGATCAAGAAGATGTGGTATATATATACAATGGAGTACTACATGGCAATGAGAAAGAATGAAATCTGGCCATTTGTAGGAAAGTGGATGGACCTTGAGGGTGTCATGCTAAATGAAATAAGTCAGGCGGAGAAGGACAGAAACCATATGTTTGCACTCATAGGTCTAACAGGAGAACAGGAGAAACTTTGTGGAGGACCAGGGGGAGGTGAAGAGGGATAGAGAGTTGGGGAGAGAGAGGGACGCAAAACTTGAGAGACTACTGAATACTGAAAACGAACTAAGAGTTGAAGGGGAAGGGGGAGGGGTAAGGGAGGTGGTGGTGATGGTGGAGGGCACTTGTGGGGAAGAGCACTGGGTGTTGTATGGAAACCAATTTAACAATAAAATATTATGAAAAAAACAAAAATAAAATAAAAAAATAACCCACCCCAAATAAAAACAAATATTCAGTAATTACATCAAATTAACAAGGAGCGCCTGGGTGGCTCAGTCAGCCCTGCACCCAACTCTTGATTTGGCTCATGTCATGAGCTCACAGTTGATGGCTTTGAACCGCAAGCCTGGCTCTACCCGCTTGGGGTTTCTCTCTCCCTCTGTCTGCCCCCCCCCCCGACTGTGCTGTCCCTCTCAAAATAAACACACATGGAAAAAATTGTAAAAACTGTTTAAAAAAATCTAAATATAAGTAAGTAAATAAATAAGTAAATGGACTAAACTTTCCAATTAAGAAATTTCTCAACTTACTCTGAGGCCACTGTAACCTTGATACCCAAACTTCACAAATACATACCAAATGAAAAATACATACACAGGAGCCTCAGTGGCTCAATCAGTCTGACTCTTGATTTCGGTTTAGGTCATGATCTCAAGGTTCCTGAGATTGTGCCCCGAGTCAGGCTCTACGCATATAGCACGGAGCCTTCTTGGGATTCTCTCCCTCCTCTGATTCTCTTACCCCTCGTTTCTCTGCCCCTCCCTTGGACATATTCTTGCACTCTCTCAAAAATAAATAAATAAATAATTTAAAAACAAAAATACACACAAGTGAATATAATTCGATTAACCAACATGTTAAAATTAAAGAACACAACATACTGTGACCACGGTGAGTTTATTCCAAGAATCCAAAGATGGTTCAAGATTAGAAGTCGACTATTAACTTTCTTAATTTGCTAAAAGGTTTCTATTAGGACAAGGAGAAAAACTACTAGAAACATAATTGTGAAATAACTTTTTTTAAAATGTTTTTTTATTTATTTTTGAGAGGCAGAGAGAGACAGAGTGCGCAGGGGAGGGTCAGAGAGAGGGGGAGACACAGAATCTGAAGCAGGCTCCAGGCTCTGAGCTAGCTGTCAGCACAGAGCCCGACGTGGGGCCTGAACCCATGAACCGTGAGATCATGGCTTGAGACGAAGATGGATGCTTAACCGACTGAGCCCCCAGGTGCCCCGTGAAACAACACTTTCTACAGGTCAGAAATTAACCAAGGACCCCATGATCACATTCTACTCAGCAGGGTACTAGGACTCTAAGTCAGCGTAAATGCACAAGGTAAATGAATTCAGTTCACAGGTGGGCTGGATCCATAATCAAACAAAAAAGAAGAGGGTCTGGGAATTACAGATGAATTTGATTAAGAAACTATAAAAATGCAAGAAGGTATTCTAAACTTTACTTAAGAAGAATACAGCAGGATATAAACGCTTTATCTACCTACAATATGCTGAGTCTAAGGCCATGCAGGTGAAGTCAAACATCTGTACCCATTAAAAGATTTGTGCGTCCTACAGAAGGAACATATTTGGAGGGGAAATACTGGCAGAGGGAAGTTAAACTAGAACAGTGTGGGTCAGAATCAAGATTAGACAAGTCAACTCGTTGGCTGTTTTGCCAGAGCACTCCCGAGGGCGGGTCACTAGGGGGCGGACAGCGTCTCGGCTCCCCGCTCTTTCAACCCCATCACGTGAACTGAACTTGAGAGAGTGCCTAGAACGCTGCGTTAAATCAGACCTACAATCCGTGGTATCAGGAGCCTGCAAGGTTTCCTCTTTTTTAGATTTCTGAAGGGGGAGCAAGGGCTGCTACCGCATGCTCTTCCCAGCCTCGCACAGCATTCTCATGGGCTGTCTCTCAGTGACTGGCCTATCTCGGCCACTCGGCTCACTTTGTTTCCTCAAACCTGAGCGTGAAGAACACGCCCCCGCCCTCTACCACGGAGGCCGCGCGCGGAAGTCGCCGGCAGAGAACCCACGCCCGGCTTCCCCCGAGACGCGTGTGCAGCGAGCACCTGAGCGAGCTCCTTCTGCTCGTTCACCAGCCGGCTGCAGCTGGCGATCATCTGGTCCAGGGCGTAGAGCCGGTCCTCCAGGCCTTTAATGGCTTTCATGTTCTGATTATCGAGTTTGGCAATGGTTTGACGGCACTCTGCTATAAATGGTCGAATAATCCTTGGATCGAGCTAAATGACAACAAAAGATACATATGAATGAAGTTTTCAGGCAATATTTTAAAATACATTTCTTACTATTTTGATACACAGCTTCAGAAAAAAATGCTGAAAAATACAGAAAAGTAAATGCATGGGGAATCAAAGTATACTTTCATAAAATTGGGAGCAGGATAATTATTTTATTAAACATTAATCATCATGCTGGAATATATAATTAGGCATACAGTCCCAAGAATTCTACCTTCCAATCAATACCGCAATTTAATCAAACCTCAGTACCACACAGAAAATGTTATTTTCATGGTCTTATCAAACAGTTAAAACACATTCTTTGATCATTATCTGATTTCCCTCAAAATATATCAGTATCTTCTAACTTAATTCCTCCTAGAGCCATCTTTACTTTCACTGTCTCCTAAAATCTGCCTGATCAACCCAACTTTCTTACTCTCTCTCTCTACTGTTCGCTGCCTTTACTTCTACCAATTATCTGGGATTCATGGAACCTAACAGCCTTCTCTCCACACTGCTCCCCTTGCCTCGAAAGAACACATGGCAGCGTTTGCACACATCGTCGGCTCTGCGACTCCCTAAGCTCTGGGGCAAAGCCACGCTGGCCCCTGCACAGTGTCCTCCTCTGGCTGCTCTTCTCTAATCCATAAACATACGTGATCCAGGGGGGACTTGGTACTTGGCCCACTTTTTACCGTTTCTTAGGTGATTTCATAATAAAGCATAATTTCTAGGAAGCTCCCAAGGATTTTGTAATCCGTGATCCTTCTCGTATGTTGTCAGCCTGTTTCGGACCACTTCCTAGTAACACCTCCGTGGGGGCACCAACCACGTTGTCTTCTATTTCTAATTACAGTTGTCTCCTGCTGAAATCCCTCAGTGGCCTCCCTCAGCCCACAGCGACATCCAAACCACACGGCACACAACAAAGGCGTCGGGCATCGAATAGCAGTAAAACCTTCCGGGCCTACCCTCCATCTTCTTTTCAAACTGAACTGGTCACTGCAGCCGGACAGGCCCTGCGGCTCTCTAGCTGTGTGTGCTCTTGGTTCATTCGGGTTGTCCTGTCCGGCTGCCTGAAAGCCCGTCTCTGTCCTCCTCTGACACTGCCCCCTTCATGATGCTTCCCTAATCTCTACAGCCAAAGGAACAATAAACTTTTTAATGTACAGTGTTTGGCACAGAGAGAACATACAAAAGCAGTTAAAAACTGAGCTATTTTATTGTTGTTATCAATAATCTAGCATACTTTATATGAGGCTGCATCTGTAACACTACAAAAAAGTTAACAGAGCCACTATTTAAATATAGGCAGCCATCTGCCCCAATATTAATGAAAACTTATACATACATTAACATTTCCTCACTTCTCTTAATTTCATGGTAACAGAGTCTAATCTGCATACATTTCTGATCCAAAATACTGTACAAACCAAAGACTAGCTATAAATCATTAGGATGATAAAAAGCTAAAGAAAGGATTAAAGTAGATTCAGATTTTTAGCTTGTACAAAATTACAACTACAAAGACTTCACACCATAATGATGTGAGGAAAAAACAAACCCCCAAACCAGAGCTCCTCATTATGATAGTTCTGTATTTCACACTGACACTATGGAAGAGTATTTTGTGAATCACTTGAGTACACATTACATAACTTGACTTCCTGAAATCTTATTCTACTTAATAGTTTATTCCATTTGTCCACAAGTAAATTAAAATTTCCAAATAGAGTCTTTGAAGAAAATTTTTAAAATACGTATTTTAAACGACAGAATTCCACTAACAATTATTTGGCTAATTTTCAATAACTGAAGACAGTCCTACGCTAATTTTTAACTCCTGGACTCTTTTGCTGACATCTACAAAGATGAACATTATCGTTGTCATAGAAGAAACTAGAAGTTTTCTTATCCTCACCATTCTTCCCATCCCACCTCCAAATCCACGCCCAATACACAGAGTAAACAAAATTCCAGTAAGATCACAAGAATCGTGAATGAACTACTAAACCAAAATTCAACAAATTATGCTGGTATTATTCTGGACAGCTTAGAACTGAGCTAAATGTGAATATTTCCAATTATTAATCATCAGATATATGAATATTTGCCTTTTGTAGTAAAACTTCAACTAGGGTATCCAAGATTCATTCTAATATGAAAACACTACAGCCTAAGAAAATATGTGAGTACCCAAAAATGTAGCAATGATTCTAAATTTTTTTTGGTATGTGACACGGCAAGTACTATTTATTATGCAGTATACTCCAATACAACATCCCAACTGTGTAAAATACAGGCAGAACTATATAAACAAATTCTTCAAAATAGGTTTTCACTCCTTTTGAAAAAATGTTTTTAAATCTAACGGGCATGCTCAACTGAAGAGTGCTGTATTATAGGCAGTATTTTAAGCTATGTTAACTCATTTTGTAACAAGTGAGGATAAACAAAATTTTATATTTTGTTTTTGCAATATCATGGCCATGTTAAGCTTCACAAAGACTTCAGATACTGTTAGTATGTACTATGAAAGTAAACGTTAACTCAGGTCATTAACGTGACACCCAATGATAATACCACAGCTAACTTCTGTTTTCGGTAGATATAAACTCTTGTGAATTTTCATCAAGCCAGAAGAGGATCACTGCTTATTCCTCCATGTTACATGAATAAAAATTATATGGCTGTGCGGGACTTCATTTAAGCATGCAAACACAAAGCTAATTCAAGTCCTTTCACATATATAAATCTCTCAACATAGATCTAACTACAATCGTGCTTGACTTTCCGCAATCATAGATTAGAATTTTTAGACTACTTAAAAATGTCAACATTTTGAACAGGAACAGTAGTTTTCATTCCTTTTAGGCAGTAATCTTTTCATAATATATTATATATTCCCATGCCCTGGCAAATGTCTTAATTTAAGGGTTTTTTTAAATAATGAATAATAAATGGCCAAAACGAAATACCTCCTTTAAAGGATGTCATCAAGGAAGCGGATATTTAACGAATTAAAAAGAAACCTAGAATTTATTTTTTTTAGGTTCTCAATTTTGAAAGGAATGCATGATCTTTCAGGCAACCTAGACAAGGCACTGCCTTTCTCAATATTCAAACATCAAATCTCTTTTCCAATTGAGCCTTCCTTTAAAAATGGTTAATTATTGTGCCCATTATCTGTAGACAACAGCCGGCTTCAAAGTATTATTTCATTATTTCTGTATTACTGAAACACATCCCCATCAATTTCCTTTCTGACTTCAAAAATTTTCCATCAGCTATGTACCACATTTTAAACAATATTTATTCCCCAGGTTGAAAGGTTTTAGTATATTTGGGGGAGAACTTAATCCAAGATACAAGCTCATTATAATTACAAAATACAACCAAAACCACAATGTCTAATCAGGCAGGTATAGTATTTAAAACTTCTTTTAGAAGTCAGACATCCCTCTAGGGGGATGATTAGAAAGACATACACAAGGTTTTCATTTCAGGGTCATGAAAGCATCCAGTATCTTCCTTTGGGTGGTAGTTACTCTGTGACCAAACCACTCAAGAACCTGTATCAATGACTGTAAATCTTTCTCCCACTTAAGCCAATTTCAATTATCAAAATCAAAATTTGTATCTTTAATATTTTCCAAAAAAACCTTGAAAGTTTTATAGCTCTTGTAGATGTGAATATCTGCTCCATTAAGAAACATGGCAGGCTAGAGGGGGCCAAATATTACCGTTTACCTATTTACACGTAGTTACAGACAGCTCAAGTTTTACCTAGCAGAAGAAAGAGCCTCGCCGCAGGAACAAATGAAAGGATAAGAGATACTAAAACATCTAAGTAATATTACAAGGTCAGGAAAAAAAATATTTCCAAGTTGTTACCACTCAAACCTTCACCGTTTGAGTAGACCCTTCGAGGCTCTGCACTTCAGGAGAAAGTCTACACATACGACCTCCAACAGTCATCACACATTCACTGTACATTCATAAATAAGGTCACAAGGGAAAAGACCTCATTTGTCCAAGGCTCGTTATTTCTACTGTAACATTATACCATCCACCCATTACATAAAACATTTAGTATAAATAATTTTGAATGGCGATATGACACAAGAAGTATCAAATTAACATGACTTACTCTGCTCATGGAATCAAAGCACTTCCTGACCAATGACTCCACATCATTAGGTCTATCTTGAACATTTATCCAGTCTAACAAAGAAACATTAAAAAAAGGCAGATCGCCGTCTTTAACATCTACTGAAGTTTCATCCTGCTGGACAGTACTTTGACAAGATTCCCTAACTTCTTTTCCACTTTCAGCCTCTGTGGTATCTGGGGCTATGTGTTCTACTGACTTGTGAAATGAGGTTAACAAAGACTGGTTGGTTGTTCTAGGCATATCAGGAGAGAGCACCAGTTCAGTGGAGGTTTTCATTTCAGCCTTTTCTGAGCCTTCATATTCAGGTAAAGAATCCAGTCTTCCCAAACATTCCCTGTAACTATGTCTGGTTAGGCACTCCAATAGTGGAATCTTGGCCATTACTGAAACCGCAGTTCCTAAACTTAAAATACAAAAGATCTGTCAGTAAAACGAGACTGCTCTAGTTAGAGATTAGCATTTTCTAAGAAATAGCATTTACTTGTTACACACATAAATATTACTACCTGTCTATTGCATTATAAATATACAGTCTACATTCTTTAAAAGAAACCTAGTTAGAGGTTAACGAATGCATGAACACATTTAAACACCAGCCAGTCCTAAGTAAAGGTAGCCAGTGTAGTTAATAAGTGAACATTTGGTTTTCAAACCTTAAGACATAAAAATTCAAACTTATAAAAATGATTTACCACACAGCACACTGTATAACTTAAACTATGAATTTAAGTCAATTAAGTATTTTTTCATAAGATGAAAGTATAGGATTAAATTAACAGTCCTAATAAGATTAGGATTATTTAATACTTAATAAAGATTAAATTAACTCTCACATTCATTATACTCTATAGACAGGTAGATGTATGTTGTCTAAAGGCATGGGGAAGATGAAGTTTTGATGATTTGATTTCTGTAAACATATTTGTGAAATGATTTGGGCTCCCACATCAAATAACGGTTACTTGAAAAGGCTGTTATATAAACTTTTAAAAGCTTTTTCTAGTCTTAAGAAATCATTCCCTTCCTGCCAAGATCTGCCCTACTGGCTAGGTCAAAAATCTAATTCATACCACAAAATAAAAACAATTCAATTGATAAGGTTCATGTGAATTAAAAAGATGTTACTTCTCTCCAATTCAAAGTAACAAAAAATGTAAAAAAAAACCTAAGAAATGAATGTAAAAACCCGAACGCAAACTCACACAAAATAGAGGGCTACATTCATGCTAAATTATTGCTATAGTTTTATATTCATTATAGCCCTTTTCCAAAACCACCACTGGCTATCAGATGTGCTTATGTGCAAAAAACCAGAAAACCACCAAAAGGAGAACACAATGGCTTCTCTCCATCTCAGCAAGCCTACTCATACGGCCAACATTTTAAAAGGAAAATAAGATTTTCGTTGGTTGCCAAATGGTTGAACACATTTCCATTTCCTAGATGAACTATGTTTATATTTTGCCTTTACTGCACTGTAAAGCTGGTAGCAGGGCAAGGAGGCAGATTCCTGGGTTTGTAAATGATACAAGTATTCAGAGCCCTTTACATAAAGGAAACAAGGTAAGAAAAAGAAATGTGGGAGATCCATAAAGCAGGCGGTGAATAAAACTGACCGGGATTTTAAAATTTCAAAATCCGTAAAAGTTATCATAAAAGTCTCAAGAAAGAAAAGTATGATAAACAATTATTAGAAATGAAATCACAGGGACTAAAACATGCAATAAATTGAGAAGGACGTTTAAACAAATATCTTATGCATTTTAATGGCAAACATACTGAGTAAGTTTTAACTTGATGTCTTCTATGGATTGCAGATAATTTGAATAAATACTTTCAAACTTGAAAAGTAGCTTTTGGTAAGAATTTGAGCAGTCCTCCAGATTGGCCATGATGGCAGCCCAGCCTTGGTGTTGAAGATGTTCATCATGGACCAGACCTTCACAGAAAGAGCAAAGTTTCTTGGCAACTTCATACATTTCCTATATCGAAAACAAAGAAACACAGTAAAAGAAAGTAATGTCTGTGTGCACATTTGCATATGTATATTTACCTGCATGCAGAATGCAGTCTAAACATCCTGTAAACAAGGCACTGACAAGCGGGCTGCTCTGGTGACAGCGAGGAGGAGGAAACTCCCCGAGCGCACCACTGCTGGGACCATGTGTTGGTGCGGCAGCTACAGAGGGCAACTCAGCAATGACCGTTAACAGTAAAACGGCTTTTGTCATTGGGCAGTGACTCACCTTGTAGAAATTTACCCTGAAACTTAAAGAAATGAACGAAGAAATACTAAAAGGTTCTTTGTTTCAACTATCAAATGAAACAGAATCCACCTCACTGTCTATCAAGAAATTATGTGCACCTACACAAGGTGATTTATTTAGCATTAAGTAAGTGGAGAATCTTTACATCCTCATACAGGCATGTATGAGTAGTAGTATCTTCATACCTCATAAAAGTATGGGTTCAATATGCAATATTAAAATTTAAAGGGTACGGTGCTTGATTCATAAATTTAATTTTCCATTTTTACTACAATATGAAAAATCAATTACAGGTGACTACAGATCTAAATGTAACAGATGTTTTTTAAACAGGATCGATTATGGGGCGCCTAGGTGGCTCAAGTCATGATCTCACAGCTCGTGGGTTCAAGCCCCAGGTTGGGCTTTGTGCTCACAGCTCAGAGCCTGGAGCCTGCTTCCTAGTCGGCGCGTCCCTCTCCCTGCCCCTCCCCCACATGCGCACACACACGTGTGCTGTCTCTCTCATGCTCTAAAATAAACGGGCGACTGCGGACGACAGCAACAGCGGACACTACCACCTCTACAGCGCCGCTCCCTTCAGACCTTTGAGAAGAACGCATGTCTTAAATGAGACCCGGGAGCAAAGGCGCGGACAGAATGGACCTTAAACTAAGAATTTTATTTCATCACAACACACCATTAGTGGAATGAAAAGGCAAAATGCAAGCAATAGAGTGGCAGAAGATATTTGCAACATTTAAACACACAGCTTTTATGAAGATTATGTAAGTGCACTCTAAATCAATGACAAGGTTAGCCCTCCAATAAAAACTTACTTAAGAAATTAGAATAACTTCACAAAAAGGCTATGCAAAGTATGGAAACCTCTTCATCCTTATTAATCATCAACCAAATACAGATTAAATTACAATGGCCTACCACCCATCAGAATGACTAAAATTAAAAGCAAGTGAGTTTGTTGAGCAAATACATTCATACACTGATGGTGGGTACAATCCCTTCATAACCAAGGGAACGCAAAAGGTGCCCCAAACAATGGGCAAACATATTCACAGCAGCCTGAGCCCCAAGAGTCTATAACTGAAAACAGTAGCTATAGATAAATAAACTGTGACATACTTGAACAATAAAATACTATGTAGCAATGAACACAAACCATTAATTCATGCAATTACATGTATGAATCTCAGGAATGTAAGATGAATGGAGGCCAGACACAAAAGAAAACAAATTGTTTAATTCCATTAATTTTGCTTTGTGAAAATGTGCTGAAAATGAACGTGCAATTATAATTTGTACATGCTTTTTCAAAAAAAAATTTTAGCCTATTTACTTTTGACAGAAAGAGCACAGGTGGGAAAAGGGCAAAGAGAGAGGGAGACACAGAATCCGAAGCAGGTCCCAGGCTCTGAGCTGTCAGCACAGAGCCCAACAGAGGGCTCGAACCCACGAACCATGAGATCATGACCTGAGCCGAAGTCAGACGCTTAACTGACTGAGTCACCCAGGCACCCCGTAATTTGTGCATTTTTTTATATATCTCACTAAACAAAAATCTATTATGAATTTTTCTAATGAAAGTATCTGAGTCCAAGGTGACCCCACAAATGGAGTGACCAACTTCAACTCTGGCAATGGGAATCTAGAAGATCATGCTCTTGTCATGGCAGGATCATGGCTTCACAGTTTTGGTTACAGTATCTTTTAAGTGTGTTCTAAAATCTGAGAAAAGACACATTATTCCCTCCATCTTCCATTCTGCTTTCTCTTGACTTTCTGAGCTATTCCTGGATACTGCTCCTTCCTCATAAACTTGGAGTCCACCTGCTCTGAAACAAACTAAACAAAAAGCTCAAAAGTTCCTCCTCAGTCTCCAAATCAAAACGTCTTCATCATGGCCACTTTGAATGCAATTCAGTAAGTGCATGAATATATTAAGGTTATGGTTGTGAATATTAAGAATATGACACCAAGATATATCTTTTCATTGATTTATAATTTATGTTCTTGAATAGATTTTTTATTAATTAAAAAAATTTATTTTATTTTTATTTTTTTTTTATTTTTGAGAGAAAGAGCGCAAGCAGGGGAGAGTCAGTCAGAGAGAGAGAGACATAGAATCTGAAGCAGGCTCTGGTCTCCGAGCTAGCTGTCAGCACAGTTTGACCCTGACGCGGCGCTCAAACCCACGAACCGTGAGATCATGACCTGACCCGAATCCGGAAGCTTTATCGACTGAGCCACCCAGGCACCCCTTCAATAAATAAGTATTTTTTGTTACTACTGAGACGGTATTTTCCATTTCTATTCCAAAGCAGGGCCGAGTACCTAGAAATGTGAATGTTTATATATTTTTATCACATATCTAAGCCACCTTATCAAAATTCTTCTTGAGAGTTTTATTAAATCCTCTTGAACATTCCAAATATACAACCACATCATCTAAAATGGATGTTTTTCAATTTTTTCCCATTTATTTTACCACTTCGTTTTCATTTTCTTATTTTAGTACATTTCTCAAAAGTTCCAAAAGAATACTGAATAGATTGAATCTGATTTATGCAAAAATGGCTTGTTGATTTGAAAGCGGATTATTTTCTATATTTGGCAAATTCTGTATTTTATTTATCTTGCCTCCTTCTAGAGCTATGAAGAGCTACTGGGGGTGCCTGGCTGGCTCAGTCAGCAGAGCGTGCATCTTGATCTCAGGGTCGTAAGTTCAGGCCCCACACTGGGTGTGAAGCCTACTTAATTAAAAAAAAAAAAAAGGAACACTGCTGGTTTTTAGCGTGTTTCCTGTGGACAATATTAACACGACTCTGTTTTCTCCTTCCTCCTCTACTGATGACTGAGGTGAGCCACCCTTGCATCACAATAACATATCCTCTTTGCTACTGAAAGATACTACTCTTTTCATGCTCTTCTGGTTTTTTCTGTAAGAAAAAAAATATATTCTAGTTTTCAGGATACAAAATATTAAAAGTAACCTATAAGAGCTTTCTGATTATGAAAGAAACATTTTTAATTATTTTTTAATTGTTATAAGTACACATGAAACTTACTATTTTCATCATCCCGAAGTGAAACCGCAGCCAATAAACAGCTAACTCAGCCTTCCCCTCACCCCCAGCCGTGGGTAACTATCCTGTTTTCTGTCTCTATGGCCTGACTCTTCTAGGCGCCTTGTGTACTGAGAGCGGTAGAGGTGGGGTGGCTTCCTTCACTCCGTGTATCCCTCAAGAGGCCTCCATGTCACAGTTACCATGGGAACTCTCTTCCTGGCAAAGCGCAATGATATCCCACTGTGTGTGCTGACCGTACTCTGCTTATTCACCCAGGATGGACAGTTGGGTGGTTTCCACCATTTGGCTACAGGAAATAGTTCTGCTATGAACACTGGTGTGCACCATTATATTTTTATTAAGTTCTCCTGAAATTGTTGTTATCATTGAGTCTGTGTTGATAGGCCAAGACAGATTGGACTTCTCTTCCTCACAAATTAAATTTGTTATAAATTTCACTTTTTTCTGTTTAATGCTTTAACGTCCATTTTGTCATATATAAGTATTGCCATTAAAATTGTTTTGTACATTCATCTTTCTATAAGAAGCAAGTTGGCTAAACCAATTAACAAGCGATATACTGGATTGTGTTACTCTAATTACTTAGGTTTAGTACTGCTTATATTACATCCTTTCTAGATTCTTGCGAGATTAATGAAGTTATTATTCAGTAAATGCTACTCGTTATGTCCTCTCTCCTATTTCTGTCTTGACCCTTGCCTGGAAGAATCTTCAGTAAGTAGTTTCTAACCTGTCACCTGGCATCACGAGATGCACGGCCTGCTTGTTTCTAGATTCATCCTCCTTTCATCTATTTAATTTAAAAAGTTTTAAATATAATTCATTCTAATATCATGCCTACATTTAACCTAGTTTTACTTATTCTTTTGACTTCTCTCCACACTTAAAAGTTTTATGTCCTATTGATTATCCTTTAATTACTGTATCTAATATTGCATTTTTCTATTAGCGTGCATTATATTTTTCACGTAAGTCAAAAAATACTACTTTTTAAACGGCATGCAATTGTATAGGCTAAAGTTTTATTAGTTTATTTGTATACCAATAGTCTTGTTTTTTTAGTTAATCATAAAACAAATCTAAATGACTCATAAATTCAGTTTACACAATGTGTTTTTTAATATAATTTTGTCTTCTCAAAAACCCATCTAGACTGGCTCTTATTATGTTCCAAAAACTTTTATGTTGTGTCCTATGTGAAAATGGTGGTAGTTTTCACAAACGTATATGCTACACTAAAACAAAATGCTGAGATTTACTTAAAACAGGAACTGTTAACACTAATAATTTTTTGTTAATTTATTTTTATAAATGGTAAATGCTCTTATTTGGTTCTAAAGATAACATTATTCCATGTCTGAAAGTAAAGTAAACGTGTTCCTAATGATAATGTAGAGCCAGTATTACAGAGAGGTGCTGGGAGTCAGAAAGGGAAACCAGAAGACTATGAATGAAACAATCCGTGGAAATCACATAAAGCAACATAAGACGCGTGCATTGTAAAGAAACTTTGCTCTCCTCCAGGCCTTAAATATGGAGGTGGACGTCAGAGTCTCATTTTTAAGCATTAGGTAAGCTCTCTCTGCTTCCGTCTGCTCTGACACAGGTAACTTTCCTGATCAGAGCAGTGCTCAGCAGTCATTACCTGCATAGCATCATTTAGGAAAGAAGTTAAGAGATCATGTTGAAAACCGCTTTTCCACTCCTGTAACTGTTTGTAAATGAAGCAGGACTAACAATGTAGGGGTCTGAAAATTAAAAATCAGACATACCAACCAGCAAAACATCTCCCCACTTTTTATTTTTTACATAAAAATATGTGTTTTGCTAGCTGAGTACAGTCGACGCACAATGTCCCACCGGTTTCAGGTGCACAAGAACTCTCTGTGTGAGGCTGTGCTACCATCTGTCACCATACAGTTCCATGGGAACATCACTGTCTCCTTTATGCCAAACCTCTTATGCCCATTTGCTCATTCCATAACTGGGATCCCCGTCTCCCATGCCTCCTCGCCCATCCCAACACCCGTCCCCTGGGGCAACCAGCTGGTTTTCTCTGTGCTCTTCAGATAGGAACGCTTTCAGGAACTATCAATTTGTTAGGCTCACCGATGTCTAAAATAATGCCTATAATAATCCATGAAAACATTACCAAGTATTTGAACAAGACATCATTTTTTTTAAATAAACGATTTTTAATTTTAAACTACACTAAATCCGTATAATAATCACAAAAAATAATTATTTTTATCTTACCACTGCAAGTTGTGTCCTTGAAGCAACAGTGTGAAAAACCGCAGGCATCATAAGAGATTCTTCGACTTTTATTTCCATGTCATTTTCTGTCGAAAAGGTAGTTTTCGGAATAGCAGGTGGACGGTCACATAAGATCATTTCTTTGTTAAAAAGAAAAATTGGATTTGTGTCCTGTAGCAAGAAAAAAGCAGAAGGAAACTGAAGTAAAATGCTACGAAGCACTGAACATGCACACCGCCCTCAATCCGTGGGAAGACACGCCGCGCTCGCTTGCGGAGCCGGGGCCCCGGGGCGCCGCGAAGGCCCCGCACGTACCGTGCCCGCGCTGTAGGTGCACACTCTCCGGTCCGCGGCCATGCACTCCCCTCCGTTGACCACCAGCACCTGGTGCTGGATGGCAATCTTGTACTTGCTGTGAATGGCATGCTTGAGGTCGGCCACACTGTGCGGGGCGGCGGAAGGGCAAAAATATTAGTGATTTTGTTTCCCAATGACAAATTTTTGTTCTCAAAGTGGCACTGTGTAAAAGTATTTAATACCAATTAATTTTACTCTAAAACTTTCCCCCAAAACGGTAGTAGAAAATATAAACTCCTTGTTTCTGGAATTAGATTCCATAATCTGGCTGATCTCTTAGGTGAATAAAGTAACCATGTGGTACATCTAAAAGTGAGTCTATAAAATACAGGCAGTAGACATATTTATTTCTGTGCTCTTTACATAACATAGCAAAGGAATATGCCCAATTTAGCATCAGGTCTGTTAAAATTCTCAGAGCACAGATGTCTGTTAAAATCCCCACATCACATTACACAAACTACGTTAAGTATAAATCATGAAATTGCTTCCTTTCCCAATCTTTCAGAAAATCATTGCTTTACAGATAAAATTGTAGTTTATAAAAACTAGAACTTTTAAAAAAGAAAACAAGTTCAAATTCCATTTTTAAAACTAAAGAATATTAATTCCACAAAGCATTCTTAATGTTTTCAGTGTCAGTTTTATCTATTCTGTAATGCTATCGATTCTTTGGTATTAGGGCCAAAATATAAGCTAGAATGGTTGTTACTATTTCCTCTCTTGCTGTTTGGCCCCAAAATATACTCTCACTGCCCCTGACGCCTCTTCCCGCCTTCCACAAAGATAGAAGGGCGTTCGTTAGTCCAATACTGGGATTCCTGCAAAGTTGGAGAATTATCAGAATAAAATCAATCTCTAAAGTCCATGTTGCTTTATATAGCTGGCAATAATTTCCCAGGCAGAAACTTAGAAGAAAGAGCAATCAACTGTGAAAACTTCTATTTGGTAGGGTTATTTTGAAATCAGTTTGTGGTTTAAGTCTGTTTATTATGAATAATCTATCCATACCAAAAGGACATAGCACAAGTTTATAAATTTAATGTTAGCATTTTGGTGAAGGGTGACAATTATATATAATGTATATACAATTATATATAATATGCTGAGATAAAATATTTAAGACATAGCTACTTTTTTTTTAAGTAGTTTTCTCCCAGTCAAATACTTTTTGCTCATACAAAATGCATGAAGAGAGGAGGTTAAATGAAACGCAGCTTACGTCTGCACTGCAAGTTCGGTGTCAAATGTCAGGGTAGTTCCCGTGTTGACCAGAAACACGTACAACTTCATGATGATTCCTCTGGGTTCTGTGAGCTGATACCTCACACTCTGATCTGCTTACTGACAGAAACAGACGTGGAAAACGGTCAGTTCTACAAACACAACAACAAATACAGACATCCTCACATCAGACATGCTCTACTTGGTTCTACATAACAACAACAACGAAGTTTCTGGTGTAAGGTGGGTTATCGGACAGTTTCGTACACTTGTTGCTTAAAAAATAAACAGTAGTGAGACTAGTAAAGAGCATAATTGTTCTACATTTTAAAAATTTGTTTCAAGGAAGAGCTCAGCAATTAGAACAAAAATTAGGTGGTCATTTCCCGCTGTTCTCATGTACTTTTCCATATTAAGTGCTAAATTAAAACTTGAGCAGAGATCTTCCTAACTCAAAAACTTCTTCCCCAAGTAATTCGTTTTAACAATAAAAAACTGTCTTGGGGCGCCTGAATGCCTCAGTTGGTTAAGTCTCCGACTTCGGCTCAGGTCATAATCTCATGTTCGTGGGTTCGAGTCCCCATGTCGGGCTCTGTGCTGACAGCTCAGAGCCTGGAGCCTGCTTCCCATTCTGGGTGTGTGTGTCTGTCTCTGTCCCTCCCCCTCTCATGCTCTGTCTCTCTGTCAAAAAATAAAACATTAAAATTAAAAACAAAAACTGACTTAAGGCTAAACTTCCTAATAGCAAATAAGAGTAGCCCCTACTTGCAAGCTGGGGAAATGAGTTCCAACTCCTTGCACCAGCCATCTCTCACCTAAATCCCACCTCCACACCCCACATCCACACCGAGGTTGGAACGCTCTGCAAGAAATTGTAACCCTAACAGTCGTATCAGCTCGTTGAACATACAAAGTGCAGAGGTCTGGAGTACAGAATATTTAAAACAACCCTGCCATTAACTAGTTGTCCAAGTCAAAATCTCATATAAAATACAGACTTCCTCATTTATAAGAAGGGAGAGATTTCAAGATCTAGCATTTTAGAGTAAACTTCCACGTAATTCATGAAAGTGAGGAAAGACAATAAATTCCCAAATATTAGAATGTATGCTCTTTTGGAGTAAAATCATCAGGGAAGAAGGAAAAAATGAATACAGTCTAAAAATCAATGTTTCTAAAACCATTATTTTAAATGCATTAGATAAAAGACAGTTAAGAATTTAGGAACAGTGACTTACCGTCAGGCACTATGTAAAGGACTACCACTTTTCTTAAAAAGCAGGTTAAAACTGGCTTATGTTTGCTCTGCTTGGTATTGGCAACTGAATGGCATTACTGGTCGAACTCAGTAAGCTGGAAAAGAAAAATTTCTGGATTATCATAAAGAGAAAGAAGTATCCCATAGCATATGGTTATTGCTCTCCAAGTTCCTTGAAAAATTCCCTTATGAAAGAGTATTTTATACTCTTTGCACCAGCCATCTCTCACCTATTTTATACTCAATCTGTCTTCCTACCTGCACATTCACTGAAGCCACACGAGTGTAACTCTGACCCATAGCTCTCCAACAAAAGACACAAAACATTAGTCTCTGAAGAATTCTCCCAACTGGCAAATTCTACAGCAATTTCTTAGTTCTTAAAATACACTGGTTAAAAACAGAGCCCAGTTATGGAATCTAACTGCCTCAGGTTTTGACTGTGGCACCTTTACCTGTATCATCTTGGGCAACTTCCTTAACAGTGTGGATTTATTCTTTTGTAAAACAAAAATAGGACCTGCAGCAGGCAGTCTCTAAAAACGCCTACACCTCCCCTGGGTCCATACTGCACTCAGCCCCCACCTGCCCTGGGTCCACACTGCACTGAGCCCCCCACCTCCCCTGGGTCCACACTGCACGGAGAGCCCCACCTCCCCTGGGTCCACACTGCACAGACAGCCCCACCTGCCCTGGGTCCACACTGCACAGACAGCCCCACCTGCCCTGGGTCCACACTGCACTGAGCCCCCCACCTCCCCTGGGTCCACACTGCACTGAAAGCCCCACCTCCACTGGGTCCACACTGCAC
>NC_043714.1:4917522-4940567 GCF_006229205.1 Suricata suricatta
TGGGACCACACTGCACTGAGAGTCCCACCTCCCCTGGGTCCACACTGCACGGACAGCCCCACCTCCCCTGGGTCCACACTGCACTGAGCCCCCCATCTCCCCTGGGTCCACACTGCACTGAAAGCCCCTACCTCCACTGGGTCCACACTGCACTGAAAGCCCCTACCTCCACTGGGTCCACACCGCAGGGAGAGCCCCCACCTCCCCTGGGTCCACACTGCACTGAGCCCCCCACCTCCCCTGGGACCACACTCCAGTGAGAGCCCCACCTCTACTGGGTGTGGACACGGCCCATGATCTGTGTCAAGTGATGAAATATGGCAAGGGTAATGAAATGTCACATGACAGCTACTCAAGATTAGAACTTGCCCGTGCCACCTGACGCTTCCCTGGCCAGCTCTGAGGAAGTTGTGGGCCGCTACCGAAAGGCCCGTGTGGCAAGAAACTGAAGTGAGCCTGGGCAAGAAGCTGAGGGTCTCGCTCTGACAAGTTGCAAGGAATTGATTCTTGACACCCACACTGAGCTTGGAAGCAGGATCCCTCACTGGCTGACCTCAGACAAGATGCCGGCACCTGCAGACACCTTCAATGAAATCTTAGACACCTCAATACAGGGGACCCAGACGACTTCTGCTCAGAAAATGAGACCTAAAACATTTCTCTTACTCAGCAAAATAGAATAAATACAGTATCCCACATTACAGGGATACTATGTGGATTAGAGGGGGAAAGTACGTATTAGCAAAGCACTCAGAGGGGAGTAAGAGTTCAGTTAACAACCCTAGGAAACCCTCCTTGGGCTCCTTCTCCCCTGCCAACTCTCCATGTTTGGGTGGGACCTCACCACCACCCCCAAATCCGAGAGTATGCTTTATCTTACAGGCTAAACGGAGCTCTCCTGTGTTTTGAAGGATTTGGTAGCTAAAAGCATGGAAGGAACATTGGTACCAGAGATCACTCATTCATTCATCCACACAGAACACTTACTGAGCGTATGTATTCTATGAACAAAATGGACAGACAGGCTCTTTCCCCTGACGGGGATCACAATCTTGAAGGAGAAAAAGTAATGAAACAAAAAGAAAGCAAACGTAAGTTGCAATAAATGCAATGAAAGATGAGTGGGTAGCAAGAAGGACCTGCTTTGGGTCTGGATAATCCAAGCAGAGCTCTATGTAAGTTACAGTTAATGGGGGTCCCTGGAATGAGCTGAGGACTGTCTGCACAGGTGGGCTGGGCAGCGCAAGACCTAAATATGACCCGTGTGAGCCTCAATATAAAATCTTTATGATAACCACTCCATCACTGTCAGTTTTTACTTTTGTTTCCTCTTAAATATTGTTTACCTTTGTTTTGGTATAACTTCGCACTTCAGGAAAAGTTACAGAAATAGTGCAAAAATCTCCCTCGCACCCTTTACCCAGTGTTACCAACCACATACACTGTGCTCCATTTGCTTTATCATTTGGGCCACTTAATGCTCCACGCATGCTCCTCTCTCTCTCTCTCTGTATATATACACACACATATAAAAACACATGTATTTATATAAATACATATAAGTACATACACACAAGATGTATTTTTCTGAACTAAGAGTAATTTGCAGACAGAATGTCTCAATATTCCTAAATATTTCAGGATATATATATCCTAACAGGAAGAGTTTTCTCACACAGGACCAAGGTACATTCATCAAATCATGGAATTTAACATAGATGCAATATTCTCATCTGACCCGCGGTCCATGCTCAAATTATTGCCCCAATACCTGTTCCAGTCTTCCGCCCCTCAACCTAGGATCCAACTCAGGATAATATAGTGTATTTAACTGTTAAACCTATATAATCTACTTCAATCTGATATACTTCAATCTTTTTCTTTTCATGATCTAGGTCTACTACTGCCCACGATTCATCAGAGGGTTTAGGAATGACTGTAAAGATGTCCTCAGTGTCTTCCCATAAATAAGAGAAACTCTGATCAACATAGCAGCTACCACGTGTCTTTAAAGAAACACCAATCTCTTCACCTGGTGCTCACCCTAAGAAACAGCTCAACCTAAAAACCACCATCATTAACAGAGCTTACAAAAACAGCTACACAGAGCTTATTTTAGAATCAGTCTACATGTGTAGTTCATGAAGAACGTAAAACGATTTCAAGGATTTCAAGGATAGTTCTGACTGCTGTGGCTCTAGACCCAGGCTATACTCTGGCTCCACTGGATAGGCACACTTGATACTACTACTTGTCATTTAGCTCAGTTCTAACGGCTCCTAAGTGATGCTGCTGACAGCATTATTTCGAGAAGCATCTCCTGACCTACCTGGTACAACATGCAATGTTTTCCTCTATTACCTATGATTTAAAGCCCTCAAACTGGCGACTCTAACTCAAGGCCTTCTTCGAAGTCTTCATTCTCTAAATCCTCATTTATTGTCAACTACCACCCAGGATGTATGCTAGAAAGCGTAAGAGAAAAATCTAGCTAGTAAAATGAATCGTAACTGCTCCATGGGTCTTACTATCCCAGTGTTCTTCGAATAAATGTCAGCCTAGTGGTAATCCTAAAATTCAAATGGAACCACAAAAGACCCAGAATAGCCAAAGCAATCCTGAAAAAAGAACAAACTGGATATATCACAATCCCAGATTTCAAGATACGCTACAAAGCTGTGCTGTACTAATCAAAACACCATGGTACTGGCACGAAAATGAACATATAGATCAACAGCACAGAACAGAGTTCAGAAATGAACCCATAATTTTATGATCAATTAATCTTTGACAAAGGAGCCAAGAATATGCAATGGAAAAAAGACAGTCTCTTCAACAAAGGCTGTTGGGAAAACTGGACAGCTACACGCAAAAGAATGAAACCAGACCACCTTAACAGTGTACACACAAATAAACCCAAAATGGATTAAGACCCAAATGTGAGACCGTTCTGAAACCTTAAAAATCCTAGAAGAGAGCACAGGCAGCAATCTGTTTGACATCGATTATAGCAACTTATTTCTAGATATGTCTCATGCGGCAAGGGAAACAAAAGCACAAATAAACTATTGGGACCACATCAAAATAAACAGTGTCTGCACAGCAACAGAAATAATCAAGAACAGATATTTCTCCAGACATACAAGATGGCCAACAGATACATGAAAGGATGCTCAGTATCACTCATCATCAGGAAAATACAAAATCACAATGAGATATTACCTCACACTGTCACAATGGCTAAGATCAACAACACAGGAAACAACAAGTGTTGGTGAGGATGTGAAGAAAAAAAAGGAACCCTCCTGCGCTGTTGGTGGGAATGTAAACTGGCACAGCCACTGTGGAAAACAGCATGGAGGCTCCTCAAAAAATTATAAACACAACTACCCTATGATTTAGTAACTCCCCTACTGGGTAGTTACCCAAAGACTACAAAAACACTAACTCGAAAAGATAAATGCATCTCTATGTTTATCGCAGCATTATTTACAACAGTCAAATCACGAAAGCAGCCCAAGTGTCCAGTGACAGATGAATGGATAGGGCAGATGTGCACACACCCCCCCATTGCTCAGCAATAAAAGAGTGAAGGTCTGCCATTTGCAGTGACACAGATCTAGAGGGTATCTTTACAAGTGAAATAAGACATTCTGGGAAAGACAAACACCATATGATCTCACTCATGTAAGGAATATAAGAAACAAAACAAGTGAACAAAGAAAAAAGAAACAAACCAAAAAATAGACCTTTTATGAGCAGAAACTTATGGTTACCAGAGGGCAGGTGGGCGCAGGGATGAGTGAAATAAACAGATAATGGACTGAGTGCCCTTATGATAAGCACTGAGGAATGTGTAGAACTGCTGAATTACTGTATTATTACACCTGAAATATATGTTAAGTAAACTGAAATAGAAATTAAAAAACAAAAAGCAAAACCAGAAACATAAAATAAAAACTAAAGGGAAGAGCAAAACAAAACAACCCAGCCTGTGGGCTTCCATGACCGCAAAATCCTCATTTATTTCATACGTCCTAAGTACATGGCACATAAAATAATCACCACTAACAATGAGTAGCTCACTATATGCCAGCCATTATGCTCAGTGGTCTTATATGCAATACTTGCCTTATTTTTCATAAGGCAAGATATCCATATTATTACTATTTTCTTTTGAAGGTTAAGTAAAGATTCAGAGATTACTCAACTTGCCGAAAGGTAGTAAATATGAGATCCAAGAGTCTGAATCCACCACAGTTTATAACATTTATTCAATAAAAACTTCTCCCAAGAATTATACCCTAGGCATTTTTTTAGCTTCGGGTATTAAAGAGGAAACATCACAACAAAATTGCCTAATCTCATGAAGCCTACATCCTACTGGGCAACATGAAAATTTTATATCTTCGCAAACTTCCTCTACTCTAAAAAATACCTACAAAAATGCAATTGTTTGTATTTACAAATAATTCCAAAATATAGGCTTGCACTAGTTTATGTTGTATTTTTTTAAAGATAAAGATACTGTTGACTTAACAGTAACTACTATTGACTGGAAACATGAACTGAAGACTATACCAGCTATGTATTCTCACAATTTCTACCGTGAGAAGGGTTAGTGTTATCCCCACAAATCCAATGACCAAACTGTGGTTCTAATAAACAGTTTACCTATCTCCCAAAGTCATGTAATGAAAATAACCAGAGTTCAGATCAATGGCTGGATCAAGCAGGAAAAGAAAACATGAATGTGCTACCAAAACACACAGTAAGCACATCCCATGACTTGCTAGTTTACTGCTCCTTTAGAAATACCAATACAGCCCAGCCCCCCAACAATTCTACCACTGTCTACAACCAGTTTTAAGCCTTCACTTTCCGAGGGGCGCCTGGGTGGCTGAGGAGGTTAAGCATCCAACTTCCACTCAGGTCATTATCTCTCAGTTCATGGATTGGAGCCCTTCATCAGGTTCTGTGCTGACAGCTCAGAGCCTGGAACCTGTTTCAGATTCTGCATCTCCCTCTCTCTCTGCCCCTCCCCGAGTGTGTGCATGCACTCTCCCTCAAAAATAAAGTATTAATTTTCCTTAAAAAATATAAAAAATTCTAAAATTAGGCAAGGAGGATGAGGAAGGCAGAAAACTCATAACTGGATGGGGTAAGGTTTTCAAATGAAAAGCAAGTCATCACCCAAGAAGTGGTGTGCACCCAGGTGACGGGAGAACAAGCCACCCTTGGGTATAGAGAGAACATGGCCCCTTGCACGTAGTAAAGGCCGAAATTCCTCCACACTGTGGGTCATCTCTGCACAGTGGGATTGTCTGAAAACCCCACAGAGGAAGACATGGGCACGGGAGAACGAGCTGGCTGCGGTAGGCAGAAAGAACACGGCTGAGTGAAGTGCTGCTCTGCAGCCCACAGGGGCTGTGCAGGCACTGCTCCATGGGACAGCAGAGGTGCGGGGCACACTCCGCCCCTGCCCCAGTGCGCTGGCCACCAGGGTACATGCTGGGCCACCGCCATGCCGGGCACTCTGCAGCCTCTGCTGGCAGCAAGGAGTAAAACCAGTCCTGCCTGGAACGGGAGGCCCAGGTCCCCTGACCTCCTGCCACACTGCCAGGAAAAAGGGGCAACTCAGGATCTGGAGTCTCTGGACAGAAAGTAAAACTGACTACATCGGCCTCTACCCCTAGCCTGCCAGCCCCATACCCCTCAGCTGGTCCCTGTGCATACGGAAAAAATTCTTCAACTCATGGCCACTGAACACAAAGCACAGCCACCCCACTGGGTGGTGGGACGTTCTGGAACCACGGGACAGGGCAAGGCAGGAAAGTTTTCTCTAGTCATGTGAGCACCTCCAGAGTAGCCTTGACCTTGCCTCTTAACCAGCAAGCCCTAAATACTTATCTGGTCCTTGATAGAAAGAAAGTTCACCGGCTTCTGCTCTCAGGCTTGAGCAACTGCAGCCGATCCGGAGGAGCTTGCACAGACTGGGTTATCTACCAGCCGGCATCTAACAGCCTCGTGGGGACACATGCCACGTGCAACGGCATCACCGCATGGCACGAGCAGGCAGGGAGCCTCAGAGACAGGCCCAGCTCCCAGCTCCCTTCCTAACGGATGACAGGACTCTGGACAGGTCACCGTCACTATCCATTTTGTGACTCTGGGCAAAGGGAAAGGGTGAAATCCAAAAAAGGATGAATCTTTCCATTGCCTGCTTCACATCTGAGTATCAAAAGATGTGATCTGCCTTTCTCTCCAAAACTGGTAAGGGGCACAGTGTTACAAGTTATTATGGATTAGCAGCCTTGAGTGTTTTTTTTTTTTAAAGGAGTTCCCATGAATTAGTGAGAAAATCACAAAAATTCACAACAAATTGTGCAAGAGAAAGTTCCTAAAACAGTTAACCAATGAGGAAAATACATGAAACCTCTTCAGTAATCAAAGAAATACAAATCCGTAAGGTATCTTCACCTACCAAACAAGCAAGAGTTCCAACCTAAAACTACTAGATTTTGAACCTAAGAGAAAACCCACACAGTACATTTTTAAAAAGTACTTTAGAAATGTCTGGGGGAAAAAATCTCTTCTTGCATAAAACACAGACTCCACAGCCCCCTGAGACAGAGGCAGTGGGAACCCTCGAGCATGAAGGACCCACCCTCCCTTGTGTGGTGATGGATTAACCTTACCCGAAGAGAGTTCTGGCCTTTCACCATTAATCCAAGGAGGAAACCTCAGGTCTCTAAAATGTCCTACTTGATAGGAGTGTCTTTGTCTTTGTCCAGGGGCTTCAGGACAGTCAGTCCAACCATGTGACTTAAGACTGGGGCATTAGGATGCACAGTATCAGCCCCCACCTCCAGAAACAAAGGTGACTTAAGGACATTAGTCGGCCCTCCAGGAAGAGAAGACAAGCGAGCTACCTTGTAGAGACAGGGCCCCAGTGAAAACTCGGGACAGGAAAGACTCAGGTGAGCTCTCGTATCCGCGCTCCGCTCTGCTCCGCAGCCACCCACTCTGGCTCAGAGGAGGGGAGGGCATCCGTGGGCCTCCGGGAGAGGCAGCCATGAGCACTGCCTCCAAACCCTTCTGGACACTGCTCTAAGCACATTTTCCCTTGCCTGCTTTCCACTTTCATTTGTATCCTCTCACTGTAATAAACTCATAATTAGTATAAGCATTTTCCCCAGGGTCCATGAGCTCTAGTGAATTCCTGAACAGCGGTTGGAGGGACCCTGAGTCTGCAGTCAGCTGACTGAAGTGAGGGTGGCCCTGGGCACCAAGCAGGTGGCTAGCTTCCACAGTGGGAGCAGGCTGTGTAGACGGTTCCATCCACCTATAGAGCTGACTAAAATCACTGTCCACCCATGTTGTGGTTTCTGAAAGGAACCTTCAGAGAAGCGACTGATTCCAAAGGCATAACTAACCACATACGCCTGGAACATTAACGTTGCCACATCGCAGAAGTTATCAAATACTAGTAAGACAATGTCAAAAGGGCAAAGAAATCAACCTGAAGGGGCTTCCATGATGAAGATGGGGCATGAGCATCAGAATACTCAGTACAAAATCCATAAATATTCATGTTCCTAATGATACAAAAAAGGAAGACACAAACCTTCAGTGAGTTACAGGAGCAACCCATAATGAAACTAAACAAGGAAAAGATTGAAGCATTTATCCTCTCTTTCCTACATAAATTACACTGCAGGGTAACCAATGACGAAGAAATACCTTTTTAGAGAAAAGCTATTACTACAGACAAAATACAGAAAATAACAATTTGACAATGATATAATGGATCTAGACATCAACAGACATTAAAATAACTAGAAGACATCTGACAGACAAACTGAGCTGACAAACCGGAGCACACTGGTCGCTTTTCATACTGCCACTGACTCGTGTCCCTGTGTGTTTCAACTGGAAGCATACGGCTTATCTAGACATATTCTCGCCCACCTGCCCCCCAAAACAAAAACCTAAATTTACTAAATCTACCTACGGTTATCAATTACAGGTAACATGGGCACCTGGGTGGCTCAGTTGGTTAAGCATCTGACTTCGGCTCAGGTCATGATATCACGGTCCGTGGCTTCGAGCCCCGTGTCAGGCTCTGTGCTGACCGCTAGCTCAGAGCCTGGAGCCTGCTTCAGATTCTGTGTCTCCCTCTCCCTCTCTCTCTCTCTCTCTCTCTCTCTCTCTCTCTCTCTGCATCTCCCCTGCTCACTCTCTGTCTCTCTCACAATAAAGGCATAAGAAAATTTTTTTAAATATAAAAAATAAAAATAAAACAGTCTAGCAAAAACAAAGTCAGGAGGCAGAAGAGAGAGGGAAAAGTCAGCAGGGCGGAAGGGCAGATAAAATCAGCCAGAGACCAGGAGCTGTTACAGCAAACGAGATAATTTAGATTCACTACAGCATGCTCTCCGCTAGAACAAACGGAAGGTTGCCAGAGGGGAGGAGGTGGAGGGATGGGCTAACAGGTGGTGGGGATTAAGGACTACACCTGTGATGAGGAGCGCCAGGTGACACGCGGACGTGTTGAATCACTGTACTGTACACCTGAAATTAAAACTACAAAGACTTAAAGTATATTCTCTCTACCTTTGTATCTGTATCACAAGCATTTTGATAATCATATTCAATATCCACATTATAGGTGGAGATCTACTATAATTATGACCTTGCTGGCAAAGCAACTGGTGTTCATGGAACAGGTTAAGTAAATGTTTGATAAACCCACATTTTTCTTAACCTAGTAATTGTACCATAAAAATCATCTTACAGAAGTAATTTGAAGTACAGCTGAAGTATTTACAAAATACTTCATTACTTGTGAACACTTTTAAAAATACTTGGCTACTCATCTATTCATATGGTAAAATAGGATATATATTAATATTTAAGAAGGTTTATGATGCTGAATGAATACACTACTTGCAATACCATTACAATGTGTAAAAAGAATAAAGGGAAAATGATGATTGAGAACATACACCAAAACAGTAAAACTAAGTACCTCTAGTATGGAAATTAGTAATAATCTAATAAAACAATTAGCTGCTGCGAGACTACATCACCTTCCTGGTTATAACAAGACCTACAGTGAGGGGGAAACAGACTCTTATATAGGAAGGGCTCAGTGACCCTGGGTTAAATTCTTCTCTGCCATTTACGAGCTGAGTGAGCTGAGAGCTGAGTGAGCTGAGAAAAGTAACTTATACTCTCTAAGATTCACTTTTCTCATCTCAAAAGTAGAGAAGACATTTTCCTTGCTGGGCTATTGTGGGTGTGTCTGTAAGACTTAAGCTGTAAGAGAGGGGGAAGTGGCGGGGCAGGGGCTACACGGCGTACAACTCAAATAAGACCGGCCACAGACCCTCCGGATACAAAAGGATGTTTATGTGCAGCTCCATATTCTCCTGCCTATTTGTGTTCATTTCCATAATAAGTCAATATAAACAGACAAGACCAAAATTTACAGAACTCAGAGGTTCCTCATGCCTACAAGAGAAGAAAAATGACACAGCTAAAAGCTCGGCTCAGTAATCCGTTTTTCTGTACTTCGGGTGTATGGTTTCATTTTTGCTTCTGTTGAGCAATGCTGGGAGTCAGCAGGCACCTTGTACCTTGCTGTAAAGAACCTCATCTGCTCTGGAACCTACTGCCTAAGGAAGGGCTCCCTGCCCGTGGACACTGTGTGTCCTACACGTCCTGCCATCGACGCTGGACAAAATTCTAACTCCCCCCGCATCTCTATGTCATATTTTCTCCTGTGGATAGTGAGCTCTGGTAAAACAGAGCTAAGAAATTGTCTTTTCAATAATTTCTCCAAGAGACTTGTCAACAGTCTGGACCCTGGATATCAAATCCCAGCATATCATATTCGTAGCTGGTGCATGAACATGAGAACATGCAAATCATGCATACATGTATCGACTCTGTGAACAATCATTTCAGTGAAAATCACAGCTTCTCACAAGAAAGCACTTATCTAAAGAAATATAAAAATCAAGCTTCCATTTTATACCAACACATAATCGATATACGGCACAAAGGATATGCAGAGCTTTCTTACTCAGCCTCAAATTTTCAGTAAAAACTACCACAGACATGAAAAATAAAATGTACTTGTGAGGTGTGTTTCCCTGGACCTAACACTGCAATGAGAAAAAATCTGACCATGTCGACACCCAAGGTGCCTACCTGTTCAAGATTCTGGAAGATACAGTTTCTGTCCGGGGCTCAAACTATCTATTTAGAGAAACAAAGCTGATTCTCTCTCTCTCTTTTTTTTAAATGTTTATTTTGAGAGAGACAGAGAGAGGGCAAGCACATGTCCATGTGAGTGCAGGGGAGGAGTAGAGAAAGAGAGGCAGAGAGAGAATCCCAAGCAGGCTCCGCACTGTCAGCACAGAGTCTGACACAGGACTCGATCCCACAAACCACAGACCACTACCTAGGCTGAAACCAAGAGTCAGGTGCTTAACCGGCTGAGCCACCCAGGTGTCCCTTGTCACGACACATCTGGATTCCATTTGCTGTTGTGTAAAATGGGAATGTTAACAATGCCTGTCTTGTAAAGCTTTGTGGAAAACAAGTAATAGTACCTATGCGAAGAGCTTAATATTTAGCACAATGCCAACTGCACATTACATACTCCAAAATGTTATCTAGGAACAGGAACTAATACTTGAAACATAACAGAAAGTACTCAAGAGCATCTGCTGAGTGAACAGGCTCTCATAAATAAAAGTACCCCTCAGATACAACTAGCAGTAAGTACACAACAAAACAGTTTACACAGTTAACTGAGGGGGGCACTTGGGTGGCTCAGTCAATTAGGCATCTGACTTCGGCTCAGGTCATGATCTCACAGTTCATGAGTTCGAGCCCCGCATTGGGTTCTGTGCTAACAACTTGGGCCTGGAGCCTGCGTCAGATTCTGTCTCCTCTCTCTGCACCTCCCCTACTTGTGCTCTGTCACTGTCTCTCAAAAATAAATAAATGTAAAAAAAAAAAAATTAAAAAAAAAGTTAACTGAGAAAGATCTCAACCAACTAGTTTTTGGTAATTTCCTTAGAGCCGAGATATTCCAAGAGTCTTTAATTAAAAAACAAACACAAAATAAAAATAATCAACCCTATCTTAAACCTAACTTCCTCCCTGAAGTGTTTCTCCTCCTGACCTCTTTGGGTTCACGTGATAATTAATGTTGCCATGTCATATACATGAATAAGTGCCCCTTGGTCTGTGTGCCTCCCTCCTCCATATAGTCCCACTAAGCTACCTCGGCACTTCCTACTGCATCCCTGAGCTCTGATGATAACCTAACTAAGCTCCTTCTACCTGGAGATATCACCTCAAATCCACCCTGGAGGACACAACCAAACAATCTTAGGGAGAAGCAAAGTGACATTAAGCTATCACCTAAGATTATTTGGCTTTTGATTCTCCCCAACTAAAAAAGCTTCAATAATATCTACTTAATTGTCTAAGACTCCTAGGACTGTTTACGCCAATACTGCCTTTCTGTGCCTCATTACATGAAACTGCACACCATTTAAACCCATCTCCTAATGAGAGATGAATCAGCCTTGGTTTCTTATGCCTTTACTCATGTCATTTCATTGCATCCATTTTGTAACCATGAAGTCACAAAGATCCTACGTCATAAATTCTTCACCCATCTACTGGCGGCCAACAATCTTCCTTAGTCACTTAAAACCCACACTCGAAATTTTAACTAATCAAATAATAGTGTCGGTATCCAGAACATAAATAAATGTCTTGCTCTACATTTCTCCCCACATGCCAAATGTCTTACATTCCCAAAACTGTATTGTACCTGGCTAGAGAATTCTTAGGCATGCCTTAATCCTCTGAGATACCACACTCACTACCTGACATAGGACAGTCAATACAGGAGGCCAAGACTATGGAGAAGAACCAAAACTGTGAAATCAGAAATACAAAACGGCTCAAAGAGAATCCACAGGAAGATTTTATTTATAAGAGTGTGTAATTTACATATTCTTATTTTTTGCTATCAAAATAATATGACCCAACAAAGCTGAATTCGCTTCTTGGTATGTAACTGTTAAAACATTAAGCAGAAAGGGGCATTAGCAACCACGCATGTCCTTGGCCATCACAAAAATGAACAGTATTAATCCTGAAAAAATACTGGAACGGAAGTTACAAAAATCTGGGTTTGAGACTAGATTCACATTTTTACTGCTGTGACCTTAAGAAGCTAATTTCACCAGATCTGTTTCCTCACCTAAAACCTGAAAAGGGTATACTGTCTAATTCCTTCCAAGTTTTCATAAAATGTCAGACGTGCCGGTCTCTAACATTAAGAAGTATAGACTCTCCTGTCAAGGAGCTTGTGAACATACAATGAACACGACAGTGCAATGGGACACATTAACACTGCGGAGAGGCACGCAGGAGCTACAGAGAGGGAGATGGGCGAGAGTTCACATGAAGCAGACGTCACTCCGGAAAATGCCCCCTAAAAATGTGAAATTGACCACCACATTTACTAGAATGTAAGAGGATAAGCTGAGCAACTCACTAACTTCCTTCAACAAAACAATCATTCAGAAGAGCCAGCCCTGGGATGCTTGGGTGGCTCAGCGTAACTGACCCTTGGTTTCAGCTCAGGTCATGATCTCATGGGTCCATGAGCTCTAGCCGCTGCGTCTGGCTCTGCTCTGACAGACAGGGGCCTGCTTGGGGGTTCTCTCTCCTCTCCCTCTCTCTCTGCTAACCCTTTTATCAACTTGCAAAGTTGGGGTTGCTCTATAAACTCATTTTCCTTTAATTTACACAAAATCTACCAAATGTCTTATGTGGATTACATCTACATGATCTAAACAATGGTAAAGTGTTGCTGAAACAATTCGAATTTAACTTTAGGGACGCCTGAGTGGCTCAGTTGGTTAAGCACCCAACGCTTCGCTTGATTCAGGTCATTTTCTCATGGTTTGTGGGTTCAAGGCCCACATCAGGCTCTGCACTGACAGTCAGGAGCCTGCTTGGAATTCTCTCTCTCTCTCTCTCTCTCTCTCTCTCTCTGCCTCCCTCCCTCTTTGCCCCTTCCCCATGTATGCTCGTGCGTGCTTTCTTTCTCTCTCAAACTTTAAAAAATTAACCTTATATGACATAAAATTTAAGCCTAATACATAACCCAGTAGTACTTTTCACCAAATAGTCAAGACTTTCTAAAGTTTGGCACAATGCTCGTTTTCTGTATAAACTTTTTATAAAATAAAGTCATACTTTGTATGACAACAGCTAACCCAAACCATTTTTAAATTAAGAGCAACAGGTTAGTAACTCAGTAACTGACACAAGATTTTCTAAAAATTATTATGTGGTCCCTTCCCTAAACAATGTCTTTAGTTTCTGTCCATTGAGAAACTAAATATTAAGTGCCTATTATATATACTTATATACATACATGCATATATATGGGGAGAGAGACAGAGATCCTGAAGGTGAGAGAACATTTAACAAAACATGTCAAGCGTACTCTAACAGCAATTAAAACCAGGAGTCTGACCCACTAATAGATAACATATGGAGCAGAACAGAGTCAAATGCATCTTCATACACACAGACACACACACACAGACAAAGAATATAATTTCAAAATGGAGGAAAGGATACATTGTTTAAGTAATAGTACTATGACAAATGGCTACCCACACACGCAGGAAAATAAAGTCTATCTGAAATGCCATCAGTTTTCAACCTGCAGGTTACTTCTAACGACTAAAATAACCAGCGTTGAGTCTTGTTACCTTCTAACGAGCACACTGGCAGTTTTGACAGGACTAAAAATGGGTACAGCTAATAAGAAGAATTAATCTGGCAATCCAAAAATATAAATTATGTATTAAGATGTACAAACCAGCAATCCTACCACTGGAAATATACTGAAAGCAAAAAGACAAGTATACAAAAGTATATATCCAATGAAATTTTCTTTTTAATAATGAAAAATGAGAAAACTATCATTCTTGATTGATCAAATAAATTATTGATAGATATTTAAAATTTAGCTCTATACATACTGATTAGTGATATGTTTATTATTCAGTAAGAAAGGCAAGTTAGAGTTACAGTACATATCGTGCGATAAAATTTGCAGATTTTATTTTATTAACTAGTACTGAGGGAGTACGTGTATACACAAGCATTAAAAGTGTGGACTGGACCCACAATTCCCTTCTCCTTTCTCTCGCCTCCAGACATCCAAGATGCCGAAAGGGAAGAAGGCCAAGGGGAAGGAGGTGGCCCCGGCCCCGGCTGTCGTGAGGAAGCAGGAGGCCAAGAAGGTGGTCAATCCCCTGTTTGAGAAAAGGCCCAAGAACTCTGGCATCAGACAGGACATCCAGCCCAAAAGGGACCTCACACACTTTGTCAAGTGGCCCCGCTACATCCGGCTGCAGCGGCAGCGGGCTATTCTCTATAAACGCCTCCAAGTGCCTCCTGCGATTGACCCGTTCACCCAGGCCCTGGGCCGCCAGACAGCTACTCCACTGCTGGAGCTGGCCCTCAAATACAGGCCGGAGACCAGGCAAGAGAAGCAGCAGAGATTGCTGGCCCAGGCTGAGAGAAGGCTGCCGGCAAAGGGGATGTTCCCACTAAGAGGCCACCTGTCCGTCATGCTGGGGTTAACACCGTCACCACTTTGGTGGAGAGAGAACAAGAAGGCTCAGCTGGTAGTGATTGCACACGACGTGGGTCCTATTGAGCTGGTCGTCTTACTGCCAGCTCCGTGTCGTAAGATGGGGGTTCCCTACGGCATCATCAAGGGGAAGGCCAAGCTGGGGCGCCTGGTCCACAGGAAGACCCGCACCACTGTCGCCGTCACACAGGTCAACCCAGAAGACAAAGGAGCTCTGGCTAAGCTGGTGGAAGCCATCAGAACCAACTAGAATGCCAGATATGAAGAGACCCGCCACCACTGGGGAGGCGACGTGCGGGGTCCGAAGTCGGTGGCTCACATCGCCAAGTTGGAGAAGGCGAAGGCTAAAGAACTGGCCACCAAACTGGGCTGAGCGGGCGCTGTTGAGTTTTCTGTATATGAAAGTAATAAAAGGCTCTCTTTCAGCCAGTGCCATTCGGCCAAAAAAAAAAAAAAAAAAGTGTGGACTGTAGATACATCTCCTGAAGCAAAGAAAACAAAAGCAAAAATAAACTGCTGGGACTACATCAAAATAAAAAGCATACGCACAGTGAAGATAACAATCACCAGAACAAAAAGGCTACCGATGGAATGGAAGGTATTTGCAAATGACATATCTGATAAAGGGTTAATATCCAAAATATATAAAGAACTGATAAAACTCAACATCAATTAAAAAGTGGGCCAAAGACATGAGCAGACATTTCTCCAAGGACATATTAGATGGCCAAAAGACACATGAAAAGATGCTCATCATCACTTACCACCAGGGAAATGGAAATAAAGACTACCTTCCACCTGTCAGAATGACTAAACTCAAGAACAAAGGTCGACAAGGATGTGGAGAAAAAAAAGAACATTCCTCCACTGTTGGTAGGAATGCAAACTGGTGTGGCCACAATGGGAAACAGCACAGCGGTTCCTCAAAATGTTAAAAATAGAACTATCCTATGATTCAGCAACTGCAATACTGGGTATTTATCCCAAAAATACAAAAGCACAGCGATACATGTATCCCTATGTTTACAGCAGCATGGTTTAAAATGGGCAAGTTATGGAAACAGCCTGAGTGTCCAGTGACTGAGGAATGGATAAAGACAATGTGGTGGACACACACAGACACCACACCACACACAAGAGTATTACTCAGCCATGAAAAAGAATGAAATCCTGCCATTTGCAATGATATGAATGGAGCTAGAGCATAATGCTGAGAAAAATACGTCAGAGAAAGACAAATACCATACGATTTCACTCATATGGAATTTAAGAAACAAAACAAATGAGCAAAAGGGGAAAAAGAGGCAAACCAAGACTCAAGTGTAGAGAATAAACTGACGGTTACCAGGGGGAAGGAGTTGGGGGTGGGGATTAAGGAATGCGCCTGTGTGAGGAGCACTGGACAACGTGCCAAGTGTCGTTCAATCACTGCAGCATCCACTGAAACTAATGACACTGTATGTTAGCTAAAATTACAATAAAAACTTAAAGAACTCTGGAACAACTTAACACCCATCTTTTTACAATGGCTACTTCTGGATGTGGGCCTTTCCCCTTCTCTGGTTTTAAAAGTCACATTTAAGGGACTCCTGAGTGGCTCAGTCAGTTAAGCATCCAACCTCGGCTCAGGTCATGATCTTACAGTTAGTTGGTGGGTCCGAGCCCTGCGTTTGCTCAGAGCCTGGGGCCTACTTCAGATTCTGTGTCTCCTTCTCTCTCTGACCCTCCCCCCTCATGCTCCATCTCTCAAAAAATAAATAAATGTAAAAAAATTTTTCTTTTAATTAAAGAAAATCACATTAGTAATCAGGGATAAAACATACGTCCATGTTGAAAACACCGTTGGCATCACGAGGAAATAAAGAACTTGAGTAGGCTGGCCTAGACGACGGTCCAGCTCAAACAACAAGTCCATGACCTCATCAGCTATCCCCACCTAACTGCACACGCAGGCGCCCGCAGAAGCCTAATTTTAAGTCCTATGCCCACAATCGACTGTGTGTGACTCTGACTAACCTCATCAAAGTAATTTTTTGAAGAGTTTTTATTTTTAAGTAAGCTGGGCCCCCATCATGTGGCTCGAACTCGTAACACCAAGAACACATATGCTCCACCAACTGCGCCAGCCAGGCACCACTAACCTTAAATTATTTTGATTACCAAAAAACTCCCTATCTCACAGGATTGCTGTGAAAATGTAAAGGACCTACACGTAAACGGAAGAGTTAGGCAAACTGAAGTGCAATAAAAACCTCATGAGTGACCAGTTAACCCAGATCCCTGCCTGGGGGACAGGACTACAACTCAGCTGACTCGAAGTATCTCCCGTTAGCAATCATGCCGGACGCTGCGAACGTGACATGCCCACATTTCAATTCAGTGCTTTTCCTTTAAAACTATTTATTCCCTAACTTCTTTGGTCAAAAACACTAGCATTCTCCTGTTGCTCAGAACTTCGGTTATTTCTGTCTACACCCTATCCAGTTTTCCTTTAGAAGCCAACCCTTCATTTTCCAGGGACATAACCCTTACTTTACAGCCTAGAAACTCTTCTCTCTGCCTTTAAGTCTCTGTCTGCTCCCACGTCTCCCTGAGCATTCCCACCAGCTAAGACCAGTGTCCTCTGGCTGCTTCCCTCCTCAAGGACTTTCCCTAGAGCCTCACAGCTGTCTTCAGCAGGGCACAAACCAATGGCACACCATACTCTGTAGCTTCTTTGCAGCTCTCTCTCCCGTGACCTCAGAACGGTACCCTCAACACTTCGCTGCAGTTCACTGTCTGCCTGCCCCTATAAGCGAGTGAATTTACTACCTCTGGCTTAAAGCTAGATTAATATTAAAGTGTCACACTTTGAAGCAGGATTTACCTCTGTATGAATCCCATCTCTCTCAACGAGGCTCAGATAACCCATAGTTTACCATCCATAGATTGAAAGGAATGCCTTTTACAGAGTGTATCTCAGAGTCCTTTACGGTGCAAGGACTGTCGTGAAAGCTTCATAAGCCCTCCTTTACCTTTCTAGAAATATCTCTAACTAAACTTCACCAATTTCTGCTAATCTGAATTTTACCTATCCAAGTATGGTCCAAATACACAGTTCTATTAGCACTTCTGGGAAGCCTTCCCCAATCACAGGTGGTTCACAACAACTCTTTACCTCTGCATTTACAGAGCTACATAAGGTGGTAGGAATTGTACTGGAGTAAAAATATCTCACATCACAAAAGGATATCTGTTTTTCCTGGATCCTTCTGGGATACAGTCAGCTATAAATGAGGGGGCTTAAAGGGGAGGGTTTTTTTTCCTTTTTTTTTTTTTTGTTTCTTTCTAAAAAATGCTTCCATTCCATACATTCCCAGACACACAGGAGTTACAAATGGACTCTCAAGACCGTAAGAAAGAAAAAAAAGCACCTCCCATACCTCTAAAAAACACTGTCTATCCAATTTATCAACTGGAGATTAATTTACAATATCCTCTTTTGAGAGATTAGATCCATCATTACAGTTTACTGTCAAATACTCAAAATTTAGAATTAGCTTCCTTATGGGCAAAACAAAGCGGGGGGGGGGGGAGCCCTCAATGTCTGACCTGCCAAACAGAACACATTCAGTCATTATTCACACTACACTTGTTGAGCACTCAACATAAGCCAGATGTGCCAGGTGCTGGCATCAGAAGTACCATGAGCTGCTTCCAGGTCTAGCAGAATTCACAAGATATTGATGAGCTGGACCAAAAGTTTCATAGAGAAAGAACACGAACGGGAAATAATTTGGTCTGATTGGTAATTCTGCAAGTTGCTGTTTGACCTCAGTGAGGGACCACTAGGTGCTGCATCAGTGAAAACAATGTTCACCACAAGTGGACAGTCTAGGTTACCCAGGGACTGAAAGCTGGCCTTCAAACCCTCCAAATCAGATTATTTCCATCTGATCCTATCCTTTCTCTGCCAAGGGAAAAAGAAAAAGAGAAAAAAGAAGAGTAGGTTGGCCATCTCCCTCACATTCCCCCAAAGAGACCCTTTTCCATGAAAGTTCAAGGCCTCCTAAATGAATGTCTCATCTACAACCTGACAAGCAGCTTCCTATTCAGACAGCTCCAGAAGAATGGAGACAACAGAACTACTTTTAACAGTCTGGCATATTCCTTCAGATTTGGGGCCTATGTCTAGAGAAAAACTGTGTGTGCACACACAGACACTCTGGCTTTGTAAGAATCGACGCCATCATGCACACGAGCGCTACAACTTGTCTGAGCTGAGTAGTCAATACACATGTGTTCCACATTCTCCTCTCCTACCATTCATAAGAAATGTGTAAAAATGCATGATTTACTGATAATTTGAACTTGCAAACATTACTAAACAGTCTTTTAAAAGCCCCAAAAGAGAGTATCAGCAGATTTGTCATTCTGAATTAGTCTCATTCACAAAGACTAAATTCATTTTGCGTTACTGTATTTAAACGTTTTCTTACTTTCTATGGCATTTGATAGCTTCTGCCTAACAGAAATCCAAAAAAACTGTTAAAATGAATTTAAGTCAGTTTACCAGAAAACAGCCGTCTTTCCCCCGAATTATACCAAGAATGGAAGCCACATCCGTTGTTTCTGTGTTAGTGTCACCAGTGAAACATGACATCCAGGGCTGTGGATGGTATGACTTTTGAGGGGTGGCAGGATCAGGTTGGGAGACTCCCTTTAAACGGAAACTCCAGTTTTCTAAACTCTTAATATTCACATAATTATGTCTATAGTGAAAATATACTTCTTTGCTTCATTTATAACCCTTAGTTTAAAAATCAAAATTATATACAGCAAATATTCAATTAGCTTTATTCTATTAAACCAAGACTGTATGTAATCAAAGAACAATCTCAAATAAAGGATGTGCACATTTGGAATTTGCAGAATAACACCTAAAACAACAGATAGATTAACAGTATGGTACTGATTTGACTAACATTTCAATACATATTCTGGACGGTTACTGATCAATTATTATGTGTAAAGTATGAAGGGAAAAAATGATGTGCTTGGTCCTAAACCAGTAACAACAACAACAAAATGGAAATGAGTCATAATTATTTTCATGCTTTAACATAATTACAAGCTAATAAAATATGAGAATTCAAAAGAGGGCAAAGTCATGGGGGGTGACTGGGAGGCTGGGGTGTCCTCCACAATCTTCAGGGCACTCACTGAACAGCTGTGAGAGAAGAAACCAAACAAGGAGGGAAAGGGTACCTGAAAGTACAAGCGCTGTGCTTGGGAAGTCATTCAGGAGATCATCCTGACAGAGGGGTGGAAAGCAACGCACCCTCTCAGGGGCCAGACAACCAAAGTCCACTTAGGGGCAAATTAGATTGACTGGGGCCACAATAATAGGCAAACCAGAAACCTGATCATTAAAATTTATATACTTTTATCAACAATAGTAAGTGCATCTTCAATGGAGCACCCTGTTCTGTTTCTCCAGCACTGTATCTATTCCAGCATCTCACAGCAGACCGCATTTGCAATTTATGTTCTTTAAAACTGTCCACTGTCCACTGTTTCCTACACTTTTTTACACACAGCTTACATTTAAAGTTCTATTCACTGTTCACGTCACAGGAGCTAAGAGTGTGCTGCAGGGGATTAACAATTCCTGAAAACATCCGTGAATGGAAGTGCAAGCTGCCTTCTAGCGTTGCTGAGCTCACTGGACCAAACCCCTGTGCCTTTGCACATGCCAGGTGACCGCACTTTACAGTTTCCTTCCTGTTACCCACAGAACCTGAGGACCTGTAGGGCCCTCGCTACCATCCACTCTCCTAGCACTACCCTGCCCTCAATCCTTCAGTCCACCTCAGGAACTTTCCACTTTTTCTCGTATGTACCAAGTATCTCAGAGCCTCTGCACTTACTATTCCTTCTGCCAAGAACGTTCCTGACCCAGATAGTCACACAGCTCACTTGCCCACTTCTCCTGGGTCTTTATTCCAAAGTTACCAGTGAGGACTTCCCTGGCCACTTTATTGTAAATTTCAACCCCCCAATCCTGACACTCCTCTCCTTTTTTTTCCTTCTCTGCATCTATCTCTTCATATTTTTCTTAGATGAGTACAAGGATTTGGTTTCTTCACCACCAAATCCCCAGTATTTTTACACCAGTGTGCCTGGCACATAGTAGGTACACGACAGACCCCAGGCCGAATTTGAGGTGGCCAGGACATCTTTATGAAGAAAAATGAAGTGACTTATCCATGCCAGATCGAGCTTCTAAAAATATCCCCCTTCACTCCATAAAAATCCAAATACCCTTCCAATAATTTTCTTTCAAATTTCCAATAATGCTCCAATAATGCAGTTTTGTGCGTGAGTCCAGTTTTCTTTCTAGTATAAGGCAAACTACAATTTCCTACACATTGCTATACTCCTTGTAGTGACTGGTTCAACGCTCCACCTGCGGTAAGTAAATAACTGCATGCATGGATGTGTGCGGAAAGGCACTGCTAGACTTCCACTTCAGTTTCTGGAGCCACTATCACCTACACTACAAAAGACAAAGCTTCATTGGGGTTAGAGAAGAGTATTGTCCAAATAAGAACATTTTGCGAGATAGTCCTTTTTAAAAAAACATCTACAAGTTGCACACATCTGCAAAGTACATACAGCATGCAGCAAGGTGCTCGAACATTTGCTGAATGCATGAAAATTTAAAGACACTCTCAAAAGTAGAAGCCAAATAAAAGCTGTCTCAATCTTTCACAATAAAAATTTAGGTTCAGAAGTGTGGCTTTGCAAAAACAAAGGTCTTGTGTCCTCTGCCCTTTTGGACCTTAAGAATTTGATTTGCTAAAAGTCAATCTGCTGTGCATTCTGGCCTTGCGTTTGCTAGCAGAAAACCAGAAAACGTTGAGAGCAGAGTACTGCTTCATTGTTTTCCCTGTCATCCGACAACACCATCAGAACTGGGCCAATTATTAATCCTAAATCTGATTATCATGAAGGATTCAAAACAGACGAAATAAAATTATTTTCCAAAAGTGGTCTGAGTCCATATCTAATCAACATAAACACCAACATAAAGCCTATCTTTTATAAAACTCGATTTAGATATTAAACACAAGGTAAATACTGAAATTAAACCAACAAACATGACAGGAATATTTACTGAGAAAATGAGTTCATCTAAGCCACATCCTCCAACAACGTTAAACAACACAAAAACATCCTCCCACCCCTCACAACTGTCTGCTTACGCCAAGGAGTCCCTAAAATAAAATCCTCCTGGTACTTTTGTTTCCCATAGTAGTATCACCTCGGAATGGTAAAGCTCCTATTCGCATCAAATACCGAACTATAATTCTGTGACTCCTGATGAAACGGGTTTGTCGATTTAAGTTAAAACTCGTCTCCTCCTAAGTTGCTTACCTTCTTTGAACCCATCAGATAAATCAACAAGCGGCATCAGCACACAAAAACCTAAAAACTGAACCAAAAATCATAGGCGCATTCTCACAGGCCCAAATCATTGCTCTCCGTACAGTAAACTTGAGGCAAACATCGTTATCTGACTTAATGACTTGTAGTAACAAGACTACTGGCGAGCACACCGGGCTTCCCTGACATCCAGGCACACGCCACTTCGTGGGTCTGGCCACATTTGAAACAGTCATGATGGAAAAGACGAGATTACGAAACCATAAACTATAACCATAGGACATCCACCAGACGGTGGAAGAAACTATTAATTCCCCCAAAGCTGCCATTTCTCCCCAGGTTCTCCGGCTTCTACTAAGGAAGTTGTGAAATCCGCAAACACACCCCATCCCAAATCTATCCGTGGGGCGGGCAGAGGCTGAGTCATTCCTGAGAGTAACTTTATCCCGATCTCGCACTCTGGGGTCGGGACAAAGGTATCTCTGCCTTCCTCTCGCGGTGTGCTGCGTTCGGCCCCGGCCAAATCCCTGTACCCGGTTTCTCAGGTCAAGGGCGTCACCGGGGGCTAAGCCCGGCAGGGACCACACGCCGGATGCTCGCCGGTGGGCTCGGCGTCCCTCGCCCTCCGCCACTCCCGAAACTCGGCCCGGGGCGGGCCGGGGACGCTTCCCGGGAGGGATTCCGGCGGCCCCGGCCGAGGACTCCGCACGCAGGCCCTACACCTCCGGCAGCCCAGTGGGGCTGCCACTCAGACCGCGTGTCTCCGCAGGGGCAGTCGCGCCAGGGAGACAGACGGCCGCAGGACAACACCTGCCGCGGCCGGATGCGCCGGGCCCGCGGGCGCACACACCTGCGCACGGGCGGCGCTCCACCCGGCGGGGACCCCGGCGTCCCTAGTCCGCCG